>NC_068312.1:4775802-4873980 GCF_025860055.1 Xyrauchen texanus
TGTTAGAGATTCTCACTGTTTTCCTGCTCAAAGTTTGCATATTTAATCATGAACTTTATATCTTGCAAATTATATAAATTATATTAGTTGTCATCAGCTTTCTCCATGTAACCAAACAAATGCTTACATACTAAACATGAAATTTTTTCATGGATGGTATACGTGTAGGTAACAAAACATGAAAATCTCTGGTTACAAAATCATATTGGCTTTACACATCATTGTATTTTATCTAGTTAAGCCATATAGTTACCATTCTTAGTAGAATGAGATGAATCATGCAAAATTAAAGATTATATTTATCAATTATAGGTGATTGCACATCGCTACACATATTAAAGATGTCCATCAGTCTATAATCATTAATTTGTCAGGTACAAATGTTACCACAGTTCAAAGCGATTTTCAGCATTATCTAGCAAGGCTAGATTAAGATGAAATGTCTTAGAGTTGTTCAAATCTGATGGTCATTGTAACCTTACAAAAGAGAAGTCTGCTTTAACTCTGTGTGGAAGATCAGGAGATCAGGTTGCGGGAGGGGCCTTTCAGACCAATGAGGCCGTTTGATTTATCAAGGTGAAGATTTCCAGGACTACAAAGGTTGAAAACTCTAGATTCAAGTCATATTGTTTACATTTTTCTACATGTATAATACTACATAAATCCCCCTTTCGATTGAAGACGTTTGAAGTGGAAACAAACATCTGCAATCGCTGGAAAACAAGCAGAAGAAGACAAACACAAACAACAACAAGACAACACCTCCATCAAAGCTAAAGCACTGGTGCAGAATAACTAATTATTCAGTAAGCATTCTAGCATTGAGGATTCTTGGGAAGTTTCGGTACTCTTTGACTCTTGTACGATTGTTCGTTTTTTAAAGTCATCTTTAACTTAAGTGGTTCAGAAACCTGTAAAGGGTAAATTTGTTTTCAGATTGGGGTGAATCATTGTGAAAACAAGTGATCATTTGTAAAATTAAACCGATTAGATTCAGTTCCGTTAGGTGAATTCCTTCCGCCTTGTTTCTGCCGTGATCCAGAACCAAAGGTGAAGGAGTACCCATTTAAAACCAGGAGGATTGAGTTTCGTTTGAATTCTTCACTCGGGAACTACCGAAGGCCAAGTCATAACACGAAGGCTTGCGTTCTTTGGAAATTGATCCGCATGGTTCAATTGTGTCGTTTAACGCGTTAAGTTCCTTCAATTTAATTGGGACGGTTTCGTTGCAATATCATGGCGTATCTCGGATAAATGTCTTATTCGCACGAGGCTTTCTGAATGCTCTATGAATTCATGGTGCCTTGTGAACGAAAAGCATAAGGAGTCAATCCTGATATAATGCCCTTGAGTTTTTGCTAGCTAAATGGAATTAGCTTTAGCATTTTGCTTATTTGAGTGGGTCCTGTTGTAATGTGTAAGTTACATAACCAGTGTTGAGTGGTTAGCATGACCTTATATGTACTAGTAGTAGGTAGGGTTTCTGAGTATCTTAACCCTCTGGGGTCTGAGGGTGTTTTGGGCCCTGGAGAAGTTTTGACATGCCTTGACATTTGTGCTTTTTTCCAGTTGCTTAAAAACACATTAATTGCTAAAGTCTGATAACACTGTATTCAGCACAAACTGGGCTACAATAATATGTGAGCAACATGTGTGTACATGTTTGTATTTTTGAGAAAATAACGTGTATACAAATTATTTTAAGTCATTGAAATAAAGCCATATAACACATACTAAACATTTGTACACAAGCCTTTTGATAACTGGATCTTGTAGCCTAGAGTTTTTGCTACAAAATGATGTGAAAACCATTCTGATCACTCAAATACAATATAGTAATTGAACTTTTGTAAGACACTTTTAGTGTTAGAAAGATCATATGCAAGGTGGCGTGAACTATCATGAATATCGATTGTAACTAACACCTGAGGAGACAAAAGACCCCTCCCCTGGGCCTATCAATGAGGAATGTGACAGAAAGAGAATGATTGTGAGGAGACTTAATGATCAAAATCAAGTTTTAAGTTAAAAGTAATGTGACTATACATTTTCTTACATAAAGACTTTACTTATTTTATTTTAGACCTACATTACCGTTTAAACGAAGTCTCTTCTGCTCACCAAGACTGCATTTATTTGATCCAAAATATAGTAAAAACAGTGATATTGTGAACTATTTTTACAAACTATTTGAATATATTGTAAAATGCCATTTGTGATCAAAGTTGAATTTTCAGCATCATTACTGCAGTCTTCCATGTCACATGATACTTCAGAAATCATTATAATATGCTGATTTTCTAATATGGGTATATTTAAAGTTTATTTTACTCATTTAACCTGAACACATATTTGCAAGCACAAGCTTTTTTGATGATAATGAGGCAGCATAAACACTAGTTCAAATGTAATCTAAACCGGGGGTACTCAATAGGCGGACCTCGGTCCGCATCCAGACCCAGACGCAATACAATTTGGACCGAAGCCAAAATCAACATTATATAATTTAGTCATGATCCAAGCGAGTTTTCATTGGTGCGTGATTTCACGCCTATATTGTTTTCCTACTAGATGTGGTTTATCTATCTTCTGTGTCTGTCCAATCCAAAGATCCAATCAGGAGCTGTAATAACTGTAATCACCATGACAACTCACTCACTCGTTGGCCGCGCTGTGTGTGTGTCATTCGCAACGCAGGCGCTAATCCATCTGCGGTACCTGTTTCCTTGCAAGCGAAAATCATGGCGTGCTCAAAACCTGACAAAAAGAGAAAAGTCGATTCTGAAAATCGCGAATTTAAGACAGAGTGGACTGACAGTTATGCATTTGTGCTGCCGGCGGGGAGTACAAAACCAATGTGTTTATTTTGCAACGAGACGGTTGCCATTGTCAAGAGTGGTAACGTGAAACGTCATTATGACTCAAAGCACGGACACTTTGACCACAATTACCCGCTTAAATCTGAGGTAAGAGCCAGAAAAATCAAACAACTGCAATCATCATACCATGCAACATGCAGTGTAATAGTTAGATCAGCCACCCAACAAGAACGTGCAACTGAAGCCTCATTATTTATTTATTTTATTTTTATTTAACCTTTATTTATCCAGGTAAACTGTTTGAGAACCACTTCTCATTTACAAGTGGCATGGGTCTTAGGAAAGCACAAGAAACCATTCTCGGAGATTGTGAAGGAATGCATGAATGAAATAGCAATTGCCCTGTTTGAGGGAACTCAAAAAGATGACATCATACAAAAAATAAACCAAATATCTTTGTCTGACTCCACTGCTGTAAAGCGAACTGAAGTCCTTGCTGAGGATTTGCTTGACCAAATGAAGTCTGCAATAAAAAATGCTAAATGCATTTCATTGGCTTTGGATGAATCCACAGACAACACAGACAACGCACAACTTCTGGTGTTTGTCAGATTTTTTGATGAAGAGAAGGGAGAATTCTGTGAAGATGTGTTAGGCCTCACAGCCCTCCATGGACACACAAGAGGGGATGATATTTATGAAGCACTGATGAAGATGTTGAGAGACATAGAGATAGACCTGAAGCATGTTATTTCCATTGCTACTGATGGAGCTCCATGTATGACTGGAAGAGAGAGGGGATTAGTGGCACGCTTGAGAGCTCATCACCCTGACCTAATAGCATATCACTGCATAATTCATCAGATGGTTTTGTGTGCCAGTCTTGAAGAAAAGTATGCAGAGGTCATGACAACAGTAATGAGACTTGTGAACGTTTTGAGGGCATCATCTGCTCTGCAGCATCGCTTGTTGCTCTCATTCCTAACAGAGGTGAATGCAGAATTTGATGATTTGCTCCTTCACAACAATGTCCGGTGGCTTAGTAAAGGCAAGGTACTGGAGCGCTTTTGGACATTACGGAAAGAGTTGGAAACCTTTCTGTTAGATCAGAATAGTGCAAAAGCAAAACAATTTGTGGAATTTATGCAGAATGAAGAAAAAATGGAAATTGTTGCATTTCTATCTGACATTACCTCCCATCTCAATGATCTGAACATGAAGCTCCAGGGCAAAAATAACACAGTGTGTAACCTCACATCAGCTGTCTGTGCCTTTCAGAAGAAACTGGAGCTGTTCAAGTGTGACTTACAGCAGGACCTGCTTCAGCAGGAACACATCATCATCACAATCATGCTGAATTCCAGGACAAGCTGATAAAAAATTTCCAAACTCGCTTTGGAGATTTCCCTCTGGGAAAACAAGTCTTACTATGCATGGAAAATCCATTCCTTGTCAAAAACATCACAGAATTTTCAACTGAAGCCCTGAAAATCTGCCCATGGGCTAGTGCTGCTTCTCTTCAATCAGAGCTAATTGAGCTTCAGGAAAGCCTTGCACTGCAGGAGTCTCTCTGTGACCCTACCACCTTCTGGACTAAGATGGTCCCTGCAGCAGGTGTCCCTTCCTTGCAGAAGGTGGCCCTTCAAATTCTCACCATGTTTCCCTCAACATATTGTTGTGAGTCTGCCTTTTCAACCATGAATATGGTGAAAACCAAATACAGGAGCAGCCTCAGTAATGAACACTTACATCAGTGCCTCCGCCTGGCCCTCACACCTTTTATGCTCAAGTTTAAAGAACTGGTGGCACAAAAAAGGTGTCACTTTTCACACTAATAAGACCAGACCACATCGCCTTTTGTACATAGTTTGAACGTTTTGTGGGATTTACCACCTTTTTTGTTGGAGTTCTGTTTTTGGATTTTGAGTATCACTGTTCCGGACCCTGGACGCAAGAAAAATTTGGTGAGTGGACCTTTTAGGTTTCTAATTGAGTACCCCTGATCTAAACATTCATATTATTTTTATATCACATTACATATCATATTTATATCATACAGCATACAATTTAAATACCTGCTTTGTCAGAAACAGCATATAAATGTATACTAAAACTTGCTTATTAGGACATATTTAAAATGTCAATACTCTGAATCCTGGCTGGCATATCTGGAAACAGTCCCACTAGTAAAATATGTACATGTTTATATAAAATAGCATGTCAACTAATTAAAACTAAATGACTTACTCATCCCAAATTGTATCCTCAGCTGGATCAAGTCTCTCTTCAAAATACAAACGTAAATTAGAGTCCCACTCTTCTTCTGAGGAAAATTTGAACTCTTCGTCACTATCCAGGAGTTTTCTCACTTGTGTATCATGCTGTCTTTCAAACATGCAGGGAAGTGAATGAACATTGTTTTTAATGGCACAGTCAGGGGCGTTCACCATTTGCATTGATCACCTCAGCACATTACTGTATGAATAGCGCCCTCTGCCTGTGGGTGTGATCACATTAGGGATAATTAGCTGAGCCAGGAGAATATTTGTTTTAAATTATTTTTTTTATTATTTAAAAGTAGACATTTTAAGCTTTCTTTAGACATATGTTTCATGTTTGTGTGATAAGTATTCGCAGAGTTTCAGTTAATTTCTTGACATGTTTCAGATATATGCCCACGAACCCAGAGACTGCCGACAAATCACCATTTTTATTTTCTTTATTTCACATAAAAGGGTTTTGTTGTTATTGTGAGTGTACACAAATAAAAGTAGGCCCTTTATAGTCTCTAATGATGTCTTACACTTATCTGTATGCCCCAAAATGACAGATAATTTTATGTTGTTTCCACTGTAATGACGAAAAAATCCAGCAGGATGCGCTGGCGCGTCCGTCGACCCCAGAGGGTTAAAGTAATGTTGAGTGCCTTGTCTAGGAGGAAACTAGTTGGTTATTTCCCTATAGTGTTTGGATGCATTTCGGGACTGTTGTAAACTGTGTCAGACTGTTTCAACCTTCATAAGACTGTTTTAAACTCCCACCTTTTCTGGTCTTGGAGCTTTTTTCTGTCGACTTGGTTTCGGTGGACCCATTTGCCACTTTGTGTCTTGGCTAATCTGGATCCTCTAGGTGACTGGGTGATGCTGAAATCTTTTGCACAGTTCTTGAGGCATGTATATACAGTAACTCGTCATGAGATGTTTTCTGACTGAGTTTCTGTCATGTCGGATTAAGATGTGTTTGAGGCTAATGGGTATTCAGTCCATAAGCCGGTGCCGTGTCGGTCACTGCTGTGCCAGGCACCTGTATTCCTGTCATTGAGTGTGACAGGAGAAGGCTGAAGAATGTTGTGAGTAGCTTCAGCAGTTATCTGCAGGTGGCTCATCTGGTTTGTGAGCAGGCTTTGTTCTGTGTTCATGTGCAGGCTCAGTTCTGTGTCTGTCTGCATGGTGTGGCAATGGCTTTCATCGTCAGTTGCCTTTAAGTGTCCATCTGGGTTCCCATTTCGTCCTTTCTTTTGAACTGCTTGAGGGACGTGGTCTGTTTCATGGTTTCTCCCAGTGGTTGGACATGCATATTGGTGTGTTACTTGAATGCTTTTACTTCACTCTATGCTGAATAAACTGGCTTTGCGATGATGTCACATATTTTCTGATGCCAGCCCTTGGTCTTGAGAAGGTGAGGCTTGAGACTGACGATGCCTTGTGGGCCTTTCTTGAGGCCATTCTTTGCTTAACAAAGTGTGCTAAGTCACGCAGTTGTTGAGCTGTCATCGTGCGAGGACAGGCCATGACTCCTAGATGATATCTCACCGTGGGATGCAGGTTTTGGAGGAAGATGGTTTTGAAGTCAAGTTCTTCCATCTCAGGTTTGTTTCGAGACTGGAAGTAGTCTTGACGTAGTCTACGGTAGTAGGCTTGTATGGTTTCTTTTCATCACTGTTTGGTGTTCAGGGCAGTAAACAGTTCTTGTCCAGACTCTGGGTCTGAAAATTCTTTAACCAGGGCCTCTCTCAGACATTGGTAGTCAGACTTTGTGTGGTTAGATTGTCAGTCAAGAAAACTTTTTACCTCATGGCAGGATGTTATCCATAGTAGGTATAGTGTCTCTGTTAGTCATCGGAGGCCTCATATTTAGGTGGAAATCTATGTCACGCAGTTAAGCATGGAGCTTGTGACCCTCAGCAGGATCTGGTGTGAATTTGTCACTGTTCCTTGCCAGCTTGTTGAGGTCCTTAAGATCCATTCTTCGTACTGCTTCAGGGTTCGTTGTGATGTTTACCCTTTCACTGCGGTTGTAGGATGCTACGTGTCAAGCTCATCTTTGGTGAGGTCAAGTTGCTGGGTCAGGGTTTTAATTTCCATTCTGTGATGTGTCCAGATGGCATTCCAAGGCCTTGTTTCGAGTTCATCCATTTCAAATCAAACATGGCCTTTTCCAGTTGCGCCTCGGTGTGCTTCTTTTTTAGGTTTCTATTCCAGGTCCTCTTGGGTGGCTTTAGCCTTCTGCTTTCTGTGCTTGGCAGCTGTCAGGGCTTCCTGGGGCCATTCGATTCCTCTCGTTGAAACTTGTTCCAGTTGTTTGGACACCTTACGTTGTTCTTGGGCTTCAGCTTCTAGCTGGTCTATGCAGCACATGGCATGTGTTAGCACCTTTTGGGTCTGTTTGGGCTGCAGCTTTAGGTTGTGTACTTCCTGTGTCAGATGGGTGGCATCGATCTGATTCATCTGGCCAATGAGGTTGTGGGCCAGAGAGTTGGTGACTTTTCCCAGCATGTCACTCAATATCGCCTTCAAGTCTTTCCAGTGGGCCTTGGGGTCAGTTTTCAGCCACATGTTGACACACCTGTATTGGAAGACTAGGGAGAGAGAGCGGACACAGATATACACAGGGTTAAGGGCCTAAGTATGGTGTTACAGCTAGATGTTGGCAATATGTGGGGACACAAATGAAGGGTAGTAACAGCGAAGTGTTGTTTTCAGTGAATGTGAACAAATAGTGAAGTGTAATTAAATGTTTCTTTCTTTTCAATCTGGCAGGATTGACACCATACACCTGTTTATGTGGTAAACAGGTGTTACCTGGTACTTCTTTCTGCAATTTATTTCTGGACATGGCTGCGTTTGGATACCGGAATCTGGATTGCATTGATAAACCCAAAGAAAGTAGTTGCGTAAGGTTCAGACTAGAGAGAAAACACAAAATTTGGTTAATGATTTGAAATTACAAGATGACTCTTATTGATGACAAATATTATAACCAGAATTATCTGTGGTTAGACAGGCTTTGTCTCTAGACTGTAAACAGTAGGGATAGAAAAGTTAGAGGGAGACAGAAATTCGAAAATGAAATGGAACATAAACAAAGAATAAATGAACAAAATCCACCAACAAATATTTATGCTTAATAGCAATAATAGGGATCCTGATTGAGGCTTGGTGCTCGTGTAACAGAATTTTATTGGAAGAATTTAAAGAATTTAAAATTCCACAATGGGGAAGTCTTTATTTCTGTATTGTTAGGAGACTGAGTTATTTATGTCCAGATGTGGGGGGCCCGTCCACATAGAACAGAATCGCTCAGTGCCCAACACACAAGTGAAATAAAATGAAAATTAATGGGTGGCAGATAAAAATAGTTTTTTGTAAACGTACACTGTTTCAGACTTATTATCAGGTAGTTCAGCTTAGATAAGAAATCATATAGATCAGGCTATAATCATTAATTTGTCAGCTATACAAGTTACCACAGTTCAAAGAAATTTTCAAAATTACCTAGCAAGACTACGCATTGTGTGTTGGTCCATGCGGTCTTGTATATTTTATAGGATTGATTCAGCAAAGTACTGTGACTTTGTGTGAGATGTTTCTGGATTAAGGAATGTCCTTTTAAGATGCTGTTTGCTGAACAATGATCACGATGTCACAAGATCTGATGAGCCTAAGTGTAGCAAACAGGTTTATCTGAGGACAGAATCTTGTGTGTCCCAAGTCTCTCGGGAACTCTCAAGAGTGTGTGCTCTGTCTTTTATTGCTTCGACCTTTGAATTTAGGGCCTCTTTGCAGAGAAGTTTTCAAGTCATATGGGATCTAGACAAGTCTCTTTGTTAAGTTTTATTGGCCAGATATGAGACTTACTGGCACCTGAAGTTTTTCATTTATGATGTTGTGAAATTCCAGGATTAAGATTGGGTAAATCCTAGATTGAAATCATGTTGTTTCAATTCTTCTGCATGTATAATCCAACACTATGCTAACATGCAAATTAACATGCTTTCTTTAAATAACTTGTTATAGTTACATGCTATTTTTTATCATGTTTATAATTTGGTTTATTGTTATAATTCTGTTAGCTTTATTTATTTTCAAAAGGGAGACTTTTTACACACACACACGCTCCCGAGGAAATCCCTGAGGAACCTGACACCATACTTCCTCCTCACATCGTAGTAAGCCCCATCCAATGGTCCCTGGATGATAGCTTTGCGGAAGCCGCTACCACTGAACCTGCTCCGCCGGGTTGCCCCACGTCAACAAAACCTACGTACCCTCTTCCCAACATCTGACACTCATTGACTCTGTACACTCCTCTTTGGGCTCTGGCCACCCCGGAACCAATAGGACCCTCTCGCTTATCCAGGACTGGTTCTGGTGGCCACACGTGGACAGAGATGTCAGAAGGTTTGTCCAGGGATGTCCAGATTGTCTCGAACCTCATGACAACTACCAGCTGGAAAACCCCTACCGCTGCCTATCCCACGTCGACCCTAGTCACACCTAGGGGTCATTTTATCATGGATCTGCCATCCTCTGAGGGATTTACCTTAGTATTAGTGGCCGAGCACAGTTTCTACAAAGCCTGCAAGCTGATTCCCCACAAGGGTCTTCCCACCACCCTAGAAACTGCAGAAACCCTCTTTAACCACGTTTTCTGAAATTATGGGATCTCGAGGACATTGTCTCCGACAGAGGCCCACAGTTCATCTCTAGAGTCTGGAAGGCCTTCTTTACTATTATGGAAGTGACCATCAGCCTCTCTTCTGGGTACCATCCTCAGAGTAACCGGCAGATGTAAAGATCCAGGAGATAAGCAGTTTCCTCAGATCCTTCTGTCATCGCCGCCAGAACTGTTGGAGTCGTTTCCTATCCTGGGCCTAGTACGCACAGAACTCCCTTCATCAGCCTTCCACCAACCTCACACCCTTCCAGTGCGTACTTGGCTACCAACCTCCTCTTTACCCCGGCACGTAGAACCACCAGACGTCCCAGCAGTCAGCCAGTGGTTTAGAGAGAGCAAGAGGGTCTAGGACTTGGCTCACCACTACCTGCAAAGGGTAGAGCACCACAAGGAGAGCCATACCGATGCCCAGAGATCTTCAACTACTATTTACCAGCCCGGGCAGAAGGTGAGGCTCTCCATGAGGGACATCAGGTTGTAAAGTCCCCATTACATTGGTCCCTTTACTATCACCAGACAATTGAACCCTGTCACGTACCAACTCCCCCTTGAATATTGCATTCACCTTACCTTCCACGTCTCCCTTTTAAAACCTTACCACCCATCTCTCTCCCTCCTCACTTCTCAAAACCTGATCCGGTCGATGAACCCCCCCCAGCCACTAATCCTGGAAGACGGACCGGTCTATACAGTCCAAGACATCCTGGACTCCCAACACCGTAGGGGTCGTCTCGAATACCTCATAGATTGGGAAGGCTGCGGTCCTGAGGAAAGATCATGGCTACTGATCCTACTCTCCAACTCCGACACTCACCCAAACCATCCAGCTCCTCATTAACGGGGGTTGGCCACAGTGTTGGGAAGCATGTCCCTCTGGAGCGGTCCGTGGAGAGAGGTTAATGTCATGGATCCACCTGACCCTCCTGCCACATACACACAATCCTCCCTCTCTCGTGAATACTGATCACCTGCACCAGCCTGACATCACCTTGTCAATCAGCTCCTCTGCTTAAACCCGATTCTCCCTTCACTCGTGGTCTAGTCTCAACTCAGAATACAGACTCGCTTACATGTGACTTACCTGCGATCTCCCCTCAATTCCTCTCCACCTTAACTCCAACGACCTCTCCAAGCCTCCACTCCTACATTTACCTTCCAATGTGTGTTTGTCACCCCAAGGATTATCACTACCTGCATCCACACAAACCATTATCAGGTTTCAGTTCATCACATCGACACAGATCTGCTTATTCACCACTGTTATTACTGATTGTATTGTGTGTCAATAAATACCTGCCTTCGGATTCAACACCATCATCGAGTCTAGGTTTCTGTTTTGTGAGTGTGACTTTTTTCCATGTTATCAACATTCATATCTGTACAACATATTCATATGTAATGTGTTAAAATCATTTATAGGTGTTAAAAAGTGCAAAGCCATAAAGGAATGAAGGTTTAATATCAGTTGTAAGCATTTGAATTTAAATTTCATAATGCTTAAAAGATAATTAATGTTAGTTAAATTGCATTAGTAAACATTAACAAGCACATTATCTCATATTTGTAGCTGAATATACATTAACTAATGATCTGTTAAGCATTATATAATGTCTGTAAATTATTTATTAATGAAAGTTATTTAAAGTGTTACCTATTTTTTTGGTAAAAGAGTTTAATACCTTATACTGATAAAAGAACATGGTTTAAGGTGTTTACATGGCTTAAGCATACAGCGGTTGGTATAAGATTGTGTATGTGACACGCATGTAAAAGCGCTTACTATTGTGATCACTGACTATGCACATGTTTTTATTGCCTTCAAATCTTAAATATATTTGATATTATGTGAGGTATTAAACATTATTGTTGCAAATTCTTTTTCTATCTGCCTGGCATAGATGAGGTTTTGTTGAAATTGGAAGAAAGTTTTGTGATCATTTTGCAGCCATCAGTAAGTAATGTTTTGCATTGTATGCAAATTGGTCATAGATTATAGCTGTATAATTTCCAAATATAATTTCAAACAAAATTTCCAGTGACTTACAATGGAGAAGGATCCCGAGCCAATTCAAGAGACAATAATATCATACAGACTTTACAAGTCCCAGTTACACAAGATAAGTTTGGTGCCCTGAAAATAAAAAAATAAAAATAAAAAAAACAATACAGGATGTCCCTACTTCAGTTGTTTGGCTGATTTTTTTTGTATATTCACAATGTCACATTGTTAGGAATATTTGACTCCGGCCAATTGAAATAATTCTCACCCGATGTGGTAATGTGGCCACAACACGTAGCAGACACCTCGGTTGTGCATTGTTTTTCAATAATTCATCTGGACAGAGTCAATTATTCCGCTTATACCACGGTTACCAAACATTAAGACATCATTCAGGGTTTTATCTCAAGACATTTACAGTTTTTCGTCCTCAAAAAACTCTTGTGAGTGTAACTACTTTCTTCTGCAATGGATTCAGCATGTTGTTTTGATACTTTGTTGCTAGTTTGACAACGTTACTTTAGAACTAGCAATGGAGGATCGCAAGGCTTGCGCTGCTTTATTGTAGCACTTACTGGAGTAACAAGATAGTGTGATTGTGCATGTGTGTGCACGTTTGTGAGTTTGTGTTTGAGTGATCGAAAGAGAGACACTCAGAAACAGAGAGATTGCATGTGAAATTAACTTTATTTGTTGCAGCTCTTGTTAGAAGTAACATTGCTTAAAAATCGCCAAGCTTTAAGTTTAAGCACACTTCTCAGCAGCAGTGAGTGTCGGCATTTTTGTATATAGCTTATTCGTTGTAACCTTAACAAATGTTTTCAACCCCACTGATATTCAGCTGTGCTCTGACAAGACAGATTTGTTTGTGCATAAAGTGTATATGTATATGTGTCCATGAGCATGGGAGTGTGTGCTAGCAAAAGAGAGGGGGATGGGGAGTGTGAGGGTGCTCCCACAGATATTTCAGATAATATACTGTAGAAACTGTTGTATTGATCAAGTTGCGGGGGTGTGTTTACGTCTGTGTGTGTGTACACGTGCATATGTGTCAATGTCAGCGTGTGTGAGTGTGGGTGAGACGATTGTGAAAGAGAGGAGAGAGGGAGCACGAGAGTGCTTTTCAACCAAAATTTAAATACATTTAGGATATTATAGACATTGTTTGTCATTATTATCCAATGTACTTGCCATTTTCTTTGTATTAATTGGTTATTTTGCTGTGGTAGCCTGTACAGCTTTTTGAAATAATTTGGCGACTTGATATGGAACTGTTATGCAATCTTTACCTGGAACTACTTAATAGCTGTGCGTTTACTGGAAAATAATTGCACACCTTGGAGCTTCTGTCAGTCAATCAAATTCAAGCATTCAACAGACCCGTGGTATAATTGTATATAATATAATTACAGCTGTCAAAATTGACTTGTTAATGCGTTTAACAATTTGACAGTCTGTTCTGAACACTGGTTGGAATAGGGCGGAACCATTGCAATCTGTCCGGGGTTATTACACTGACACACACACACACACACACACACAGCAATTGAAGTGCAAAAAAGAAGTGTTGGAGAAAGGACTTCTTAAAGCTATTTGTTGTACAAAACAAGCCCAGATGGGATTTGTGATAGAAATTAAGTACTCTACACCCTCTGTAGAGCACAAATAGATTACCACAGAAGCACGTCGAGTCTTAAATCACCAAAACGGCAAAACACATGATACATGACACTGATGAGGGCTCACTGCAGCAGGCTAATTTGTCAGAGTTCTCCTGTGGAGGGTCTGTCGACACTCAGCTCAAAGTATGCATAATTTCAGTTTTGAGCCTATGGCCAGTGATCTTTAGAAGCATCAGCTAATGATTACCGGATAAAGTATCATTACACGGGCAGTGCCAGAGCTAAAAGCAGAACAAGACGTCTCTTCAGCACTTTTCATGTGGAGTTCAAAGCGGTCCTTGACAATGGCAATTGTTATAGCAAAGTGGATAGAAACAGTCTGCTGGAATATTAATATTGTGAATGATGAGAGTTTAAGAGATTTAATGAGCATAGCAATTAATACACAACCTATGGGGACTAGTTCTTTTATTAATCAACCTCCCAATTGGACTTTGGGAAAAGTTAAATTTTACTTGAATTTTTTGTTCTTTTCTTTTTTTATAATGTGGAAGGCATTTTTTTTTCCTTTCTTTCCTAAGAAGGAAATAAATGCATTTTGACAAATTTCAGCACTTTCAAAATCTGTGATTAATATTTTACTATTACAAATATACCAACAGAACAAATATAATTAGGGCTGGAAAATGTAATGCGTTCATTTCTGCGATTAATATTCTTTAACACAATTAATGAAGTATCCGTTTTTTTAAATTCCAAATTTCAAGCGATCTTTATGGAGAAAGGTGTCCCTTGTACAATGGGTGAACATTTCCCCAATGTTTTTTTCCCCACTTTCTGAGGCTAACATTGTCTTATATATTGTAAATTGAGGAGGTACACGTTTGCCTCAACTCCACACATCCTAGCTGTAACGCTGGGAAGAAAGTTCAGGAGCTGGATCTAGGTGCGGCAACAGAATTTAATGAAAAAATGAAGGGCACAGGCAAAACACGGTAGGTCTAGATACATACAAGTACATACAACAACGGACCAAGAACAAGCAAACAACAGAGCATTATATACACAGTGCGTAATGACTTAATGAAAGACAGATGAAGACAATGAAAGAAAGCTGGCAGTGATGAGAGCAGGGAATTATGGGAAGTGTAGTCCATGGGGAACAGATGACAGAGGCAAAACACAGGGCAGACAACAGTGAATCGTGACATAGCCCCCCTCTAAGGAACGGATTCTAGATGCTCCATAAAAAAAACCCACAAAAACAAATCGTCCATGGAGTGAAGGGGAGGCTCGGGGGGGCAGGCAGTCCAAGGAGAGCGAAAGGGGCAAACAGGCAGTCCAAGGGGGGCACAAGGGGCAAACTGGCAGTCCCAGGACGGGGACCGGGTCAGGAGGCCTGGGCGACTGCCGCAGGACAGGGACCGGGTCAGGAGGCCTGGGTGACTGCCGCAGGACAGGAACCGGGTCAGGAGGCCTGGCCGGCGGCCACAGGACAGGGACTGGGTCAGGAGGCCTGGGAGGCGGCCACAGGACAGGGACTGGGTCAGGAGGCCTGGGAGGCGGCCACAGGACAGGGACTGGGTCAGGAGGCCCGGGAGGTGGCCAGAGGACCACACCCATGGAGAACTCCGAGGGCGGATCCAGGGCGGACTTCGGGGGCAGAGCCATGGTAGGAGGAGCCATGGAAGGCGGAGCTGTGGAAGACTCGGGAGGTGGAGCCGTGGAAGGCGGAGACTGGGGAACAGAAGCCATTCTTCTCCTCCTCCTCCGGACGGACAAGGCTGTCCTCTGGGGCGGACAAAACTTCCAGCTCATTGGCCGTGGCAGGCGTGGGCGTTGGCTCGTTGGCCTTGGCAGGCGTGTGCGTTGGCTCGTTGGCCGTAGCAGGCGTGGAATGTTCAGAAGCTGAACCTGGGATTGAGAGAGGTGGTTCCTCTGCAGCGAATGTCTCCAAAACGAGCTCCACATACTCCTTCCATGTGTAAGGACCGGTCTCCAGCAATTCCCCCCATCGGCGTGTTGGTGTAGTACACCGCTAGATCCATTTTGTGGTCAGTTGTTCTGTAACGCTGGGAAGAAAGTTCAGGAGCTGGATCTAGGTGTGGCAACAGAATTTAATGAAAAAATAAACAAGTACAAAATAACGGGTAGACACCGGAACAAAGAAAACATCCACGATGGGAAACAAGAACATAAACAGGAAAAACATCCATGAAGGGCACAGGCAAAACACAGTAGGCCTAGATACATACAAGTACATACAACAACTGACCAAGAACAAGCAAACAACAGAGCATTATATACACAGTAGGTAATGACTTAATGAAACACAGATGAAGACAATGAAAGACAGCTGGCAGTGATGAGAGCAGGGAATTATGGGAAGTGTAGTCCATGGGGAACAGATGACAGAGGCACAGGGCAGACGACAGTGAATCGTGACACTAGCACAGAAACTGATTGTGTGGAGCAGTGTGGGCTTATTCATTATGCATAATGCATGTACCGAATAAACACAGGAGCAAATTTATTGTATGGAGAATGAAGACTTCATGAGCAAGCTACTGTATCTCTTCGCATCGGCTGAAAACACTCATTCACTTTCATCTGACCCAGTTTCAAAAGCCAAACCATCCCAAAGCGAGACCCAGCATTGCATGATAGACGGAAAGATTTGGCCGTTCAGCAAGTTACAACCAAGTATACTTGTAGAGAGACTGAACGGCAGCCAGAGGAAATAATAGTTTTGAGATTTTGAATCAGCAAATTAAACCTCAGCATTCAATGTGTATCTGTATGTATAGTGTCTAATAATGAATTGGAAATGTATATCTAAGTTTACCTTGCCATTAAAGTTTGCGTTAAAATAATGACTAATCAATTTCTTGCAAGTTCTTTGAGACAAAGTATAAAGTAAATATATTTATGATTTTTTTTTATATTTGTTGTTATCAAAATCAAATCACTTTGTAACACGACCATTACACAAGTGCAACAGTGGGTGAAAGTCTTGTGTGCAGTTCTGAGCAACATAGCAGTCATGACGGTGACGAGACATACCAATTTACAATAAACAACATATTTAGACACAATAATACTAATAATAATATACAATGTATGGTAAACAATACACACAATATAGAATACACATACAGTAATAAAAAAGTATCTAAAGTGTATATAAAAAAATAAATAAAAAGAGAGAGAGAGAGAGAGAGAGAGAGAGATACAGTAGTTTTATTGTGAAGAGAATATAATTTATGACAGTCCAGTGTGAGATAATAAGATTAATAAAGTGAGTGCTGATGTATATTGATCGTGAGATCAAGCTTGGAGGGCACTATGGTGTTGAATGCTGAGCTGTAGTCTACAAACAGCATTCTCACATATGTGTTCCTTTTTTCCAGGTGGGAGAGAGCAGTGTGTATTGTAGATGCAATGGCATCATCAGTGGAGCGGTTGTTGCGGTAGGCAAACTGCAATGGATCCATTGAGGTGAGCAGCACAGAGCAGATGTAATCTCTGATTACCGTACCATAATGTATCGTTGTAAAGGGATCAATGGAAAGGAGGAGGCGAGAACCGGCTTGTCAATATAAATAATAGTTTAATATAAAACGTAAACAAAGACAAACACACACATGACGGACATGTCCGTTAACGATCTCTCTCTCCCGCGTCTATCCTCTGCATTCGACCTTTATCCCTCTTGAAGGCTTGATTAGCCTAATACGGGACCGGGTGTGTAGGATCACGACCCTGGCCCGCCCTCCGCCCTGCCACAATCGTGTACCATAATTTAATTATAATTAATTACAGAAGATTTTGATTAATTGGTTTACAAATTTTCATTGATTCACAGCCGTAAATATAATATAATACGGGATAATACCACGGGTCTGTTGAATGTTTGATTCTGATTGTTTGATAGATTTTCTAAGGTGTGCAATTATTTTTCAGAAAATGCATGAAGTAATTCCAGGTCTTGACCCCATAACAGTTCCATATCACTTTGCTACATTATTTCAGTTATTTCAAAGTGCAATACAGGCTACCATGGCAAAATAACCAATTAAAACAAGTACATCGGATTTGAAGGACAAACAATGTCTATAATTTCCTAAAAATATTTCAATTTCAGTTGAAAAGTGCCCTTGTGATCTCACTCACACACACACACACTAGCACACATATATATGTGCACACACTGAGTCACAACCAATAAACAGTGCCTTGATGTAAATGCACCCCCTGGAACTTGGTCAATACAACAGTTTCTATATTATCCAAAACAACTTTTTATTTATCTATTTTTTTTCTCCCATTTTCTCCCATTTTGTATTGCCCTATTCCCACTACTTAGTAGGTCCTCATGGTGGCGCAGTTACTCACCTCAATCCGGGTGGTGGAGGACAAGTCTCAGTTGCCTCCGCTTCTGAGACAGTCAATCTACACATCTTTTCACATGGCTAGTTGTACATGACACAGCGGAGACTCAGCATGTGGAGGCTCATGCTAATCTCTGCAATTCATGCACAAATTACCACGTTCTCCATTTTGAGCGAGAACCACTAATCGTGACCACGAGGAGGTTACTGCATGTGATTTGGTTGCTGAGGAGACCTGGCTGGAGTCACTCAGCACACCCTGGATTCAAACTCGCGACCCCAGGGGTGGTAGTCAGCTTCTAGTCAGCTTCAATACTCGCTTAGCTACACAGGCCCTCCCTAAAACATATTTTAAAATCTGTGGAAAGCACCCTTGTGCTACCCCTCTCCATCGCTTTTGCTCTTACACACGGACACACTCTCACACGCGAGAAATAATCAGAGCCTTCATGCCAGTGCACCCCTGCGACTCAGTGGGTTTGTAAACAGTTGTTAAGCAACAAGAATGGCTACACTCACTGCTGCGGAGAAGTCTACTTAAAATTACATCTTGACAATTTGAAGCGATGTTACTGCTGAGGTAATTCCCGTATGCGATCTCAGTTTCTCTTGCTCACACACACACACACATTTTTATATCATTGTGGGGACTCTCCATAGACTTCCATGCATTTTTTTTTGATTTTATACAGATCTAACAATAATTTCTATCCCCTAACCCTACCCCTAAACCTCACAGAAACCTATTTTCATTTTTACATCTTCAAAGAATAGTTTAGTATGTTCAATAAGCCATTTCCCTCTAGGGGGTTGCTGGCTGGGCCCCACAAGGTAGGTGATCTCAAGTTTTACTATCACTCACTCACTCACTCACTCACACACACACACACACACACACACACACACACACACACACACACACACACACACACACACACACACACACACACACACACACGTAGTGTTTCCATGTTTTATGGGGACTTTCCATAGACATAATGGTTTTTATACTGTACAAACTTTATATTCTATCCCCTAAACCCACGGTTGTCAAACTGGGGGTACGTGGACTGATTACCCCAGGGGTACGTGGACTGATTTCAGGGGGTACGCGAAAAAAGATCTAAGGGACTGTTCGTTTTTTATTTAAGGGGTTACCGGAGGAGTTTTGAGATCTGTAGTCAAAAAAGACTTGACCCTCCCTTCGCCAGCAATAATTTTTTCTATAACCCTCCAAAATGATTGTGAAAAAAGGCATGACCCTCCACGATAATTTATTGATTACTTCTGTACTGGTTTGCGCTTGGCAAAGATGTTCAGCCATTGTTTTTTTTACAACCAAACGACTAAACTCCTGCTTTCTCATCTTACTAGGGCTGTAACGATAGACCAAACCTACAATTCAGTTCGTATCACGATTTTTGATTTTAGATTTGAAAAAAATCATGTTTTCGGTGCTGATGCAGTGGTGACGCGTCCATGTAACATGCAAGGGTGGCGCTGCCAATAAAGTATCTAAAAGATGCCACAAAGAACCGGCAAAAGTAATGATTATGAATATGTCAAATATAGCAAGGAGACATTTTAATTGTTTATTAATAAACAAGTGTTTGTCAGTGTCGACTGCAAAGATGAAGTTGGCGATGTTGACTCGCGATCTTCAGTAGTGAACGCGCCAGAGAGAAATGCACATTTCATACGGATTACATAAGCAGAGAGTCTGATTTCTTTCGTTTTGAATTGTTCTGTTAAAAAGTAGACATTTCAAGTTTCAGTTCATTTATTAGACGAGAGTCCAGTTCACGCGCCGGCGCCTCCGTGTCATGATGATCTATTTTCTACTATATTTACTTCTTATTTATTAAATCCAGGCAATTGGTTGATGAAACATTGATTAAAATTAAGATACAATTAATAAAAAACGAAATTCACTTTAAAGAAAGTTTTAAAGTCACTTTCAGAGCGATCATGTCCGTAACGGAGAACTGTCACGTCCGTAATATTGTTTTTTTCCTCATAAATGCGAACACGAAAAATTAAATAAAAATAATATTTTAAGTTCTGTGGAGGCCGACCCTCATCCGGTGGGTAGTATTACTTTTGTTTTGCGCAGTGTAGTTCATAGAATTACTAAAACATATTTTGCCACCTAAAAGTTAAAGATTTTTTGTGTCACGTGTTAGGGGTATAACAGTTTTGACCCGGACCAGATATGGAGAAAGAAAACCAGGAGTCGAGAAGTTCAATTAAAAGAATCAAAAATTTACTGAAGTATAGTCTGCAGTGAAATTGGTAGAGCCAGCGGCAAAGTCTCACGAGGAGATCGAAAGCCAACTCGTACCTTACACAAAATCTTACATCAATTATACCATTTGCAAGGACGTACATTCCATTATTTTACTCCTGATTGGCTAAAAGAACATACAGTCACAACACATAGACAGCTATGCGGTCTATCAACATTAATCAGCGCACTTGTTGTCCGAGCCCGAGATTTACATCTGAAGTGACCTCGCAGATGGTCGCGGGGCATCTTCGAGTCGGCCTGGTGTGCATCCCTGGGTTCGAAAACTGGGTAGAAGGTCAAACGCACACACAAAACACTGACAAACGACAGTTCTTCTCTGGGCACAAGAGAGCCAGAGCACACATTATCAGGCCATTTGAACCAAAACACAGAGATAAAATATTCACTCCTCGGGCAGAGGAGAGGGTTGAAGTAACATACATTTCTTCCCTAAAGAAATAATAAGAGAAAATCACACTTCTACTATTCAGGTATTATTACATAGGACTTTAAACCATATAATTAGTCATGGAAAGGTAACAATCAAACACAGAATACATCTGGAACACATGTTTAACGCATTCCCCCTGACCCCCTCCCCTGAGAGGCTGGAGAGCATCACAAATAAGCTTATCCCCCAAAAGACCTTCAGCCGACGTGCAGGACAGAGAGACTCTGGAATGTTCCTAAAAGAGACTAATTAACATTCAACACACATATGATTCAAAGTATATTTCAATTATGCATAAGAAAATAGAATTGATTATGTGATCATGCATATAGTTAATTCATCACTTTATTAAAGAAGTTAAGCAACAGAATACAGATAGATATTGATATAAAAGGATATATATATATATATATATATATATATATATATGTATTGATATATCTGAAGAGCCAAGGGATTTTGACCCTCACCCTTCAGTCCCCCGTTTTAGATTGGGGTCCAATACCCCTACTACGGAAGGTGGAGTGGTAACGCATGCTTCCCTGACGGGTCACACTTGTCTCTTCGCCTCATTGCGGACATGCTGGATACTAAAAATTCCCAGTCCCCACGCGAAGGCTCTCCCACCTTCCACTCACAACAGGGCATGGATGTTATCCTTCTTAAGTTTCTCTTCCAAGCGTGTCGTCAGTTTTCTCAGTCGGTTCTCCTCCTCGGAAGGGTTCAAGTTACTGCGAGCAGACCTGCATACATAAGAAAAACAGAACCGAACACACATCCACACACACAGACAGAGGACACCCACTCCCAAAAGAGCTCCAAAAGCATATAACACATATTTAACAGCTCCCATGACCAAATCCTCTGACGCTAGCCACAAACTCCTCCCAAGCTTCCTCCACATATTCCTCCACTGTTTCCGTCATGTCAGTAAATATTGCTCCTACCGAAAAAGCCAAAACCAATGCTACTGCTATAGCAGACGGAGGTTCCGAATCAGTATACCATGGAGTGCCCTTAGATTTAAGCCATACAGAATTCAAATACTCATAACCTGCAAATGGCTCATTAGTTTTTATCTGTTCCAGAAATGCAGTGATAAATTTCTGCCGAGCTGTTTGCGCCTTCAACCGAGGAAAATATTCAGTCTTCTGCTTCAACTCTGCAACACAAAGAGACAGCTCTGCTTCGTTAGCCTTCTTACTCTTATCAACTGGACGCCATGCAGGACCCATGGGGTGTGTCAACCTGTGTTTAGCACAGACCTCTGATGGAGTCTTAGACTCTAGATCTCTGATTTCCTGTACTGAAGGAATTGGACTCAGAAATTGTCTAAATTGTTTTGCCCTGTCAAACCACTCATCTCCAGTAGCTATATCAGACAACTGAGGCCACATCCTCACCTGAAATGATTTATAATTGTCCCACAACAGCTCCACATACTTTAAAGGTACTAGACTAGTCTTTATTCGAGTGTACATCATTTCAATATTCAGTTTAAACACTTGCAAATGCATCCATGCTGTCACATTATAAGCCATCGATGTAGGATTATAACATTTATCTTCAAGGTAATCATGCAAGTGATCCATGTTGAAAACAGTTCTGTTAGCAAGGTTTCTAGCAAACTCATACAGGTGCAACACATCAGAAAAACTAGCCCAAGTGTAACCTGACTTAACAAAAGAAGCATTACACACCTCCCTGGGTATCTCCATCATCTTCACACCGGTGAGCTTCTCAGAAATTTCTCTACATTTATCAACATCTCCAGGAGGAAACATCTTAACAAACCACTGTTGAATTTCTTTACCTAAACAACGCTCAACATGTGCAGTCTCCTTCCAAGGGTCATCGAATCTAGTGTACCTGGGCCAAGAGAGGGACAAAGCATTAATAGCAGGCAAACCATTTTTACTGCCATTCAGATCGAACTTGTCCTTGTCAGTTTTATCTATCCGTCCTAACCTATCACAGACTGCACCGTAAGCCCTATTAGTGTCCCATCAGATCATGTGGCATTTAGTTGGGACTAACACTCCCCATCTCATCAAATCCTTATCATTTATTGCTGTTTGATACTCATCAGACCCCGGTTCTTCTCTAATCACAATATTGCTGTATATATAGCTTTGGGCTAGATGTTTAACGACTTTTTTGTAACCAAGTTCATTCTTAGCTTTGGGAAAATAGTATGACATGATGTGGCGAGGATCAGGAGCACTTGGGTATAACGGAAGTTTCACTGCTTTTCCACATAAAATCATGTGGGAGTCATTCCCATCTGCTACCTGACGCCTCCTTCGTTCTGCTCTACTCTCACCTTTTCTAGATTTTAACAAATATCGATTAACCATATCCATTCGTATAGAGCATGCACTCATGTTTTCACGAGCTATGTGGTCAGGGATCCAGCTCATTGAAATGAAATCTCCTTCAAACAGGTCAACGCCTCCACTCCTCATCCACCGACCTTTTTGCATAATGAGGGTAGTATCGGGATAATTTGGGTAGTGACCAAGCCAATAGGTCACTGTCTCATTTCCGTCCAGACGATAACAACGATCATTTACCTTTTGGTACATGGTCGGAATTAAATTTAGACCCTCAGTTGAATTTAGACATGGGTATTGTACCCATGATGGACGGTTATCGATCTCCTCGCAATCCCAATGAGTTGAAAACGCATGGAATCTCCCTGTCCAAATTGAAATTTGAATCCACATCAAAAATGATAAAGCGATCAGAATTAAAAATACCAACGAGAGCGGAAGTACCAATCGGATGAAAGCTCGTTTCACTTTCAGTCGTCTCTCACTACGCACTTCTTCTTGAAGAATTAGCAGCTTCAGTATGTTGTCGGATTCAGCCATCTGTAATGATAAAACATTTGTTCTAGAATTCTAGAATTTTAACATACACGACAGACATTTAATGATTCCGAGGTAGTAAGTTGTTACACTTTTCAAGTGGTTTCACCTGTGACCAATGTCTCCATACGGTACCCAAAACCCCCCTGTCCAGTAGAACAGAGGTGTTAGTGGTCAATACCACCTGATAAGGCCCATCAAATTTCGGACCTAAGGGGGAAACTATCTCCCGCTGTAACATTACATTGTCACCTATTTCAGGCAAAGCAGGTATGTCTTTTGCTCAACATTATCTCGATCTGCTTGTCGTGTGCTAACACTAACCCGTGTGTCTCGCAGACTGTCATCCAAAGCTTTCAGATAATTTTGTAAAGCGTCTTTCAAAGGCCCGGATGGTCCCTCATGTTGCAAGGGGGCATCCCAGGGCAGCCGCATGTAGCGACCTGTCATTACCTCAAAAGGGCTGAGCTGTGTAGTCTTGTTAGGGCTGGCTCTCATGCTTAACAAAATCGCTGGGACAGCCGCATGCCACCCTTTCCCCCACTCCAACAATCTCTTTCTCAATGAAGTTTTAAGCGTACGATTAGTGCGTTCAATAGATCCGCTAGATTGGGGCCTAAATGGAATGTGAAAGTGTTGCCTCACCCCCATCAATTTCATGACATTTTTCATCACCTTCCCAGTAAAATGTGTGCCCTGATCTGAATCAATTTGTAAGGGCAAACCCCATCTTGGGAAAACTTCATTCAACATAATCTTGGCGGTTGCATCTGCGGTGCAGTTTCTCAGTGGAAATGCCTCAACCCATCTGGAAAACAGATCAACAATCATTAGAATGTATGTAAAACCTCCACTAGGGGGCAGTGGACCTATGAAATCAATTTGGAGGTGTGTCCACGCCCTCGAGTTCGAGGGGCATGTCCTAAGGGAATTTTCAGCTTAGAAGAAGAATTAACCTTAAGGCATACTAGACATCTCTTACAAAAATCATTGCAAGAAGCCCTCAGTCGGGGCCACCACCAGGTTTTGGAAATCATTGCATGTAGTTTATCAGGACCTGCATGTGCCAAACCATGATACAAAGACATTAGTTCAGTTCTAGCAGAAACAGGACAAACAAAACGCTCATTAAATTTCCACAGTCCTTCTGCATTTTTCTGAGCTCCTAATTTTGTCCATTGTTCTATCTCTTCAGGGTCATCCTCATCATAGAGTTTAAAAAGGTCTCTGGGGGTCTCACTCTCCTGAGGAGCAAGAGCCATAACACTCACGCAAGACTCAGTCTGTGTTGCAGTCTCTCTGGCAGCTGTGTCAGCAGCTCGGTTTCCTGTGGCCTCAGGAGAATTGTCCGTTGCATGTCCAGTGACTTTGATAACTGCTCCTGTCGCAGGAAGATCACAGGCATTCATAAGTTCTTTTACCTGCTGTTGATGAGAGATCGGCAGACCGGCAGTGGTTAGAAATCCTCTGCGTCTCCACACAGGGCCGAAGTCATGAACAGCACCATATGCATAACGGCTGTCAGTGTAAACATTGACTCGTTTCCCCTGGCCATACTGCAATGCTCGTGTCAATGCGACCAGCTCGGCCACTTGAGCCCCTCCTCCTGAAAGAGAACCACAGTCAACAGTTTCACCATGTTCATTTACAACAGCCCAGCCAGTGAAGCGTTTTCCCTGTTCATGAAAGCTGGAACCATCCACGAACAACTTCATGGCATCAGAAAGTGGTTCAGATTGAAGAGGGCTCTGGCTGTCCGTCTCGATCAGTCGGGCACAGTTGTGTGCAGTTCCTTCTTCTGGAAGTAAGGAGGCAGGGTTGATAGCAGTTTCAATGTCAATATTTATATCCACATTTTTACTCGAGAGTGGCCTCCCATTTAGCTCATCTTTGATTAGAGATAGAGCTTAAATGAGTGTTTGTTAACAATTTCAGAATCTGGTGTCTAGTGTGCAGTATCACCTTCTGATGAGTCACAATGTCCTCGGTAATCTTTACAGCCCACTCTGCACAGTCGCATATCAACAGGCACGGATGCTGTCCTGCCATTGAAACAGGAATAGGAGCAGAATAATATCCTACCATCCCATAGGAGTTTCTTCCTGGAACCCTTTGACCCAGGGCTGCTGAATAGGATCGAGTTCCCACCCATGTCCATAGATGGAACGGCCTGCTGGCATCGGCATGACGTAATGCTGGGGAGGAAGCAAGAGTTTCTTTGATACTCACAAACGCCTCCTCCATCTCCTCAGTCCAGTCGATCAGCTCCGATCCAGATTTTCCTCCTTTCAGCGCCTCTGTGAGTGGTTTAGAAAGTTCAGTGTATTCAGAAACATACTGGCGGCAGTAATTCAAAAGACCCATTACTTGCCTTAGACCAGTAACCGTGTTTGGTTTTGGAAGTTCAATGATAGCTTTAACTCGTTCAGGAGTGATGCGTCTGCCGTGCACACCCACAATTTGCCCCAAATAAGTCACTTCAGGCAGTGCTAGCTGTGCTTTCTTCAAGTTCACTTTGAATCCCCCGTTTTGGAGGGCATTCAAAAAAGTCTGTACAGCAGTCAAATGTTTGAACTTGGTTGCACTAGCAATTAAAATGTCATCCACATATTGTAGGACAACAGATCCGTCATATTCAATTTGTTTTCTTACCGGATCGATGAAGGATGCTAGTACCTGATGAAACAGTGTGGGTGAGTTGCAGAAACCTTGTGGCAAACGACTCCATGTCCATTGGCGACCCCTGCTGGTGAAAGCAAATCTGCTTTGGTCCTCCTTGGCTAGGGGACAAGTCCAAAAACCGTTAGAAATGTCTAAAGCAGTAAAAAAAACAATGTTCAGATCCTATCTCGTGTAGGATAGTTGCGGGGTTGGCCACCAGAGGGTGCATTTTCTCAGACACTGAATTCAGAGAAGTGTAATCAATGGTCAAACGCCAGCTCCCATCCGGCTTTTTGACAGGCCACATGGGAGAGTTAGTGGGAGAGGAACAGGGAATCACAATCCCCCGTTTGCATAGTTCATCTACAACAGTGTCAGCTCCATCTCGAGCCTAATTTTTCAAAGGATATTGCCTTCTGGCTTCATGCAAAAGACCTGGGATGCTCAGTGGCTGAATCTGTGCTAAACCACAATCATATTTATCTTTTGCCCATACATCAGGAAATTTGGAAATTATAAACTTCCACTCAGGGCGAGTTTCAGTTCGAATAGCAGGTTGGGCCACTGCACATCTCTGCTCATGGTGGGGGCCACACTGAGATAAGCAAATTGTTTCATTGCAGCCAAGCACTAGCTTATCTTGAGAAAGCAAAACATCAGCTTCGAGTTCTTTCGGAATGTCAACACCGATTAGAGTCCCTACAGTATTTCTCCCTACCCAAAATTCAGTCCAATAGACATTTTCAGAGTTAGAAATGGTTAGAGGGATAGGAACAGATTTATGATATACATTTGTGGTTTACCGCTACGACAATGTCTAGCAATGTGGCCCTCTCTGTTACAATTTCTGCATCTGGCAACGGGCTTGGTACAATCTCTAGAGGTATGACCTCTCTCGTCACAATTATAGCAGGTTATGTTATTGCGGGGACTCATTTCCACTTCAACTGATACAGCAGATACTTTACCCACATTAACATCATCATCACGTGTTTGCAAACGGCTCCAGCTTACAGAGCACCAACGAAGCAAATCCTCCCAATATCTGATGTCAATGGCACTGTTCAACAACATACCTCATTTTTCACAGCATTT
Organism: Xyrauchen texanus; assembly: GCF_025860055.1. Classification (NCBI taxonomy): domain Eukaryota; kingdom Metazoa; phylum Chordata; class Actinopteri; order Cypriniformes; family Catostomidae; genus Xyrauchen; species Xyrauchen texanus. The sequence continues at coordinate 4,802,955 of NC_068312.1, forward strand.
TCTGCCTTCTCACAAACAGCCTCGAAACCCTTACTCAAACTACACAGATCACAGCCGACTTCCTGCCCAATAATTTTTGCCACTCTATCACGCTGGGCAATCAAACGACCATCCGTCCATCATATTTGGAATTGCCTTTTCATGGCTTAAAGGTATACCACCCAGTTTACAAATCTATGAATAGGCAAACACGGATAGATATTTGGCCCTATCAGCGTCTTTTTTGTTCTGCAGCCAGTCAATCTGCTGCATGACGTTCCAATCAGAATTAAACCCCTGACTGACCATTTTCTTAATGAGCTGTGCACATTTCTTTGATTTGAGCTCGTCAGAGCAGAGCTGTTTACAGCGTGTGCCCTCCTCGTTTTGGTCAGAACTCCTCAGAAAATTCCCTTTATCAGTCATTTTTTCTTGGTCACAGTTGAAAATCACTACCGAAAAGATTTTAGCAGCAAATATTTTATGCGGATAAATTAACTATAGCAGCAACAATACTGGATTTCTACACAATACACCACAAAGTATTCTTCACAAACATCCTGGTCACATATACTGATCCATACCAATTCGGGTCATAATTTATTTATTTACTTGGGACCACTCCTGATGCATCCCTGGCAAAACAATCCCTATTGTATTATTTTATTTTATACCTAATATCTGAATCCCTAACTGCCTGATTCACTAAGCTCGGGGTACCCCTATCTGAGGTGGAAGAGATTGAGCAGGTTTACGGTGCCACTGGACCTCCCGTCCAGGGACGCACTCTGCCGGGGTGGTGCTACACCAATGCCCACCTGGGCCCCCCACAGAGCACGCTTCACTTGCGCTGTTTGCTGATTTAACCCTTAACAGCTCTCTCAGCGACTTCTTATACTTTCAATAGTATAATTAAATTACTCTTCACTCTCCCGCTCCCCTTCAAAATCTCTTCCAGTCAGACAGCCCTAACAATTAATAAAAGCTTCCTACCTTGTTTGCTGATTTGCCAGAGATGTCACCATGGAGTGATTGCCCGCCGAATCCTCCACCAAAATGTTAGGGGTATAACAGTTTTGACCCGGACCAGATATGGAGAAAGAAGACCAGGAGTCGAGAAGTTCAATTAAAGAATCAAAAATTTACTGAAGTATAGTCTGCAGTGAAATTGGTAGAGCCAGCGGCAAAGTCTCACGAGGAGATCGAAAGCCAACTCGTACCTTACACAAAATCTTACATCAATTATACCATTTGCAAGGAAGTACATTCCATTATTTTACTCCTGACTGGCTAAAAGAACATACAGTCACAACATATAGACAGCTATGCGGCCTATCAACATTAATCAGCGCACTTGTCGACCGAGCCCGAGATTTACATCTGAAGTGACCTCGCAGATGGTCACGGGGCATCTTCGAGTCGGCCTGTTGTGCATCCCTGGGTTCGAAAACTGGGTAGAAGGTCAAACGCACACACAAAACACTGACGAACGACAGTTCTTCTCTGGGCACAAGAGAGCCAGAGCACACATTATCAGGCCATTTGAACCAAAACAGAGAGATAAAATATTCACTCCTCGGGCAGAGGAGAGGGTTGAAATAACATACATTTCTTCCCTAAAGAAATAATAAGAGAAAATCACACTTCTACTATTCAGGTATTATTACATAGGACTTTAAACCATATAATTAGTCATGGAAAGGTAACAATCAAACACAGAATACATCTGGAACACATGTTTAACGCATTCCCCTGACCCCTCCCCTGAGAGGCTGGAGAGCATCACAAATAAGCTTATCCCCAAAAGACCTTCAGCTGACGTGCAGGACAGAGAGACTCTGGAATGTTCCTAAAAGAGACTAATTAACATTCAACACACATATGATTCAAAGTATATTTCAATTATGCATAAGAAAATAGAATTGATTATGTGATCATGCATATAGTTAATTCATCACTTTATTAAAGAAGTTAAGCAACAGAATACAGATAGATATTGATATAAAAGGATATATATATATATATATATATATGTATTGATATATCTGAAGAGCCAAGGGATTTTGACCCTCACCCTTCACACGTCACATGTGTATTTCTCTCATATTAAATATAAAATGCATGTGTAGACTGATATTTTTCTAATGTCTGGAGCTTTATTAAGGGAGTATGGATATATAAACAGAGAATTTATATTTCAAGTTTTGACTGCAAATGTCACGTCCATAACGCTGGAATTGCCCAATTTTAAAGAATTTATCCTCAACTAGTTTTTTGGCGTAGGTCTACGTATTTTATTATATTAACTTCTACTAATAGTAATTTAATTTAAGACCAAGTATAGGTACAGACTGTTTGTGGAAAATGATCTAAGACTGAAACTGTCCCCAATTCGGCCTAACATCCCTGCATTATGTAAGAACATCCAGGCACATCCCTCACATTGATTAAACTGGTGATGTGGATGGAGAGGTGGTAGGCCTATTCTGTGTGGTTTACTACAATTTAGTTTACTGTTTACTATTTAGTTTACTATTGTTAATGTGTTCTCTTTTTATTATTATTTTACAACAGAGAAGTTAAGAATATATACAATGTCATCATATGTGAAAAGCAATACTTATCAGTTATGTGAAAAGTTAACAAAATCTTTAATGAGATGTTGGATATGTGTTGTAGGCCTATTGTGTGTGAGATTGGGTGCATATCTGTTTAAAATCATTATATTCAGCACATTTGTATCATATGTTGACTTTTGATGAGATTTGTATCATATTTTTATGATTCTATTCACTATTCTCGACAAAATTGATAAAAATAAATATTATTAAATAAAAAAAACCTTGTTGTTGACAATTGGTGGTGTTGGGGGTACTCCGGAAGATCTATAATGTCTCAGGGGGTACATGCCTGTTAAAAGTTTGGGAACCACTGCCCTAAACCTAACCCTACCCCTAAACCTAACCCTCACAGAAAAGTTTCTGCATTTTTACAAAAAACATAATTTAGTATGATTTATAAGCTGTTTTCCTCATGGGGACCGACAAAATGTCCCCACAAGGTCAAAAATGTCGGGTTTTACTATCCTTATGGGGACATTTGGTCCCCACAAAGTGATAAATGCACACTCACACACACACACACACATTCACACATGTTACTGGAAGTACTCCAGTAAAGCAGCACAAGCCTCTGTTGCTAGTTCTAAAGTTAAATTATCTAATTAGCAACAAAGGCTTGGACTGTATGAATGCAAGACACTGAATCCATGGTGGAAGAAAACCTAAACAAAATATTATTTTTCAAACGATGTCTGAATGTTTGGTCACCGTGGTATAAGCAAAATAATTGACTTCGGCCGTTGAAGTATTTTTCAATTATTCAACAGTCTGTCATCAATTATCCTTACTCGTATAATCTTTTGAAAAATTATTTTTAAACTGTGCAACATTGTGCAGGTCACAGATACCCTGTATCTAGGTGCATCATTGAGGAAAGCTATGCAAGCTAGAAGGGAGTGTAATTGTTGATGGTCTTTGTTGAATGTACCTTTATGTGCTTATGAGATTCTCTGGTGTGGTTTACTGTATTATCAATATATCATTACTTGGTACAATTATTCTAGGCATTGCATTAATAAAATTATGCCGTTTCTGAAATGTCAAACGACATGTTCAACAAAGTGTGAGACAAGAATCAATGTGCATAGTTTAGGATAATTTTGAAACACTTTTCATACTTCTGAAACCATAAAATGTGTTAAAAGAGAAGAAACAGAACGAGGTAACGAGTTATGGATGGAGGGATGGTCTTTATTGTCCCAGAGGGAAATTTGTTTTCACCAGTCTGCACCACAAACACAAAACATACAGATACCCACATTACATTACAAGTCAAGTCAGGTCAGTCGATAAGCTGTTATTTTGCTGCTGTTATACAGGCTATTGATAGTCTAATGAATGTTTGTTGAAACATTGTTTACTAGCTATAGCAAGCCACTTGATAAGTCACTTATAGTCAGTTAAATAGTCACTTTTAGTCCGTTAAATATCTACTTGGGACCATCAAAATAAATTTTACCTGATGTTATTAAACCACCTGATGTTAATGTAGATGCAGACCCCACCGCCCCTCTCCTTGCTCGACTGGCTAGTCCTATTAGCACTTATGATGAAAAATGTTCAAGACTGACCTCAGTGTCTGGGATGTCCTCGTTGAGCCAGGTTTCAGTCAGGGGGATGACATAGGCATCTTTAAAGGCCCTCTCCACTATGCACTTGGCATGCAATAAGTCAATTTTATTCTGGAGGAAGTGGACATTTGCCAGTATAATCGAGGGAAGAGAGGGTCTAAAGAGACTCTCTCAATCTGGTTTGCATACCTCCCCTACCTCTTTTCATTGGTCGGATCTCTAATGGAAGTATAACTGCTGGCTTCTGACTGCAGAGGATAAAGGACTGTAGTTGTAGAAGGTCCTCCCAGCTATAGGTAAGTGGTCTGTAGCCGCTAGCCTTTGGTTCAAGCGCCGAGCTGTTATTGATAGTCCATAGGATTGTGAATGAGATCCCAAGCACTTTGTATAGGTCCAGCATTGTAGACATAAAGCTAAACAGTGGACTGATATAAAAAGTGTGAAGAGTCAGAAGTTTAAGCAGTGAATTTCTGACTCTTCAGCAATTAACTGAAAAAGTAAGCTAGTAGGACTGTACTTACTGATTTCACAGTGAAATTGGAATCAATAGGTTGATTCATTTTCCGTGTGAATTATGTATGCAGGGGCACCAAAAGCATGTTGTGAATCTAGTTGTTTTCAGTTGTACAGGATGTAATACAGTGAAGAGATATGCATGTTTTATAAACTGTACTCCTCATCCCGAACCTACTCCTAACCATCAGGGGAGTAAAAATGTAATCTTGGAGGTAAAAATACAACCTCAGAATCGTGCTCATCATTAATTATGCAAATGTTGTGGTTCCTGGTTTTTATCTTGGAATCGGAACCCGGGTCTCCAACGCTGCTAATACAGTGCACATCTGGAGCATGACACAGGGGAAAGTAAAAACACTGGAGCTGATGCAAAACTGTCTGATAGGAGATAGAACAGGTTGATGCGTCAGAATAATGTTGCCAATCCTAGGATGCAGGAACTCTCTGAAATATTATGCCAACTTCTCATGTGATCATGTTGAACTGTAAACTTGATGACCAACAGGTTTAAGAGAATTGTGCTTGGCCAATTTTCCGGCCCAGAACCACCTTGTTCTTCAGGAGAAACACAAAGAATGAAAGTCAGAAAGTCTCTCAAACGCTTACTGACAATAGGAATTGTTTTCAACAGTGTTTTTGGTTTTAATTTCAGTTTTATGTCTCTCTTATAATTTCAGTTTTATGTATTGTTTATCTCTGCAGGAGATGAAATGAGAAGAACAAGAAAGCGTATGATTTCAGCTATCAAACACAACCATAAGCAGCTTCACAACAGGGCAGAACGTCACTATGGTCCCTCTACTCCAACTCTTTCTGCTTCTGCCTTTGATTCAGCCAATCACAAATCATGTTCATGGAAACACTCTTTCTCCTCCAACTGTTACCTCAAAATCAGTTTCATATAAATTAAAGAGTTGGACAGATTCGCCTGTAAAAAAGAAATATCATGGATTTGCTGGGAATGCTGCGTTTGAAATTTTCAGACCATTTCTTGGTATTGGAAATACCAAACACCTTCTCTATGGGAAAAGTTTCATTAAACAAAGTGGAAGTCCAAATGAGTCAAGAGTTCAGTTGTTAGTATCACCCAAAAACAGAGTCCAAAGACAACCCAACCACACTGACATGCTACCAAAAGATGCTGCAAATAATGCAGACCCCAAAAGTAATTCAACTGAATGGCTAATCGCCAATCAAAGTGCTGACATTTCAATCTTTCAAGGAAGCGAGTCAATGAAAGACAACCCAGTTACTGAATTCAAAGAGACTGATTTGTCAACAGTTGGGTCAGGTGACGTTTTGATAGCTGCAGAAGTTGGTTTCATAGGGTCATCGACAGAAACTGTAAGATCAACTGGTAAAGAGAATGCCCAGTATGGACCACAAGTTCTGAATGCTTACAGTGTGCTTGCTAGTGTGATCACAGCACATACAGAGCCAACAGTTAACCCTTCACGTCAGATCAGACCGCTTTTAACTGCACCAGCAAATGAAAAAACTGCATCCAGATCTGACTTTCAGGGCACTTCCAATAGAACTAGCCATTGGGATGCAAATGGGACTCGATTGGAAATAGGTAAGATACAATTCTGTTGTGACGACCTTCTCTGTGGTTTTTGTGTAGCCTTTCTCTTTTTCTCCCTCTTTCTCTTGATCGCTCTCAGGTGTGCTGGTGCCAATAGAGTTGATTGTTGATGCACACAGGGTGTGATGGGGTGCAGGGTGTTTTCCATCATACATAAAACATCTTTAGACCCAAATATAAATGGTTTCTAATATGTTCTGTAATTCTGACATTATTTGAATGCAGCATAAGACAAAATCTTTGATTTTCATGTTAATATACTTTTTTTTTTATTATTCATTTATCAGGTAGATTTGGAACAACTACTCCAACTCCAACTGCAACCCAGTCAGAAATTCAGTTCTCCACTTTACTATCGTACAGCGAAACCACCACTGCTAGCACAAGCACAGTCAATCTTCAACTAAAGACACCATTACCAGGGGTGCACACCATTATTTACAACAATTCACAACCAATTAGCACAACACAGTCAACTTCAACAACAATACCCATCGACCTGTCAACGGGGACAGGAACTACAGGAACAGTGACAAGTGCAACCAATAGGACAAGAGAAACTACAACCTTAACTGCAAAGCTGTCAGGAAAAATGGATCAACAAAACATTAACGGTATGAGTTATTTATATGCCTGAAGGAATAATTTCTGCTTTTTGGGAGACATTCCCTGTTAAAAAGACAAGTAAAGCTATTCACTAGGATATGTTGTGTTTTTTATGTTTATCCGATACCCAAAAGGATTCATAACTAGCTTAACCAACAACACCTCCTTAGTAAACCAAAGGAGTCAAGGTTTGGCTGAACAGGGTTTTGTACAGGGTTAGCTTTGCTAATGACAAATGAGTCTAACACAAAATTCAGTTATTTTTGAAGCTGGTCTGTTTCAAAACAACGTAGGAGAAAGCTCAAAGAATGAGGGCCTTTAGAGAGAGAGACAGGAAAAGAAACAAGATGGAAATTGTAGGTATATGTTTGGAAAGGAGAGATGACAGACCAGAAGTAAAGAATATGCATGAGAAGATGGGAATAAGAATGTTTAGTTCAGGACAAATGGAAAAGAAAGGCAAAATAAGGATTTGAGGAAATAACAAATAAAGACAAAGACATTTGTCTGGGTCCTGCTGTTCTGGAGGGACTGTAATATGCACTGGCCCCCTCGCATTCGTTGTAGTGATGAGGTTTATAATAGATTAGTGTCACTGAATAATGGAAGGCTAAGTGGTGTCTGGAGAATAGCATAAGATTTATATATAATAGGAAGAGCTTTTGGGGTTGTGTCGTGTTCTTTCAAGGTAAATTTTTTTATTTATTAACAAGACAGTAGAAGTACAAAAATCATTCATCTAACACAAGGGTGGGGAACCCTGCTCCTGGAGGGCCACTGTCCTGCAGAGTTTAGCTCCAACCCTAAGCAAACACACCTGCCCTTAAATTTTTGAAGTAATAATGATAAGTGTCCTCAGGTTTGTCTGATTAGGGTTGGAGCTAAACTCTGCAGGACAGTGGCCCTCCAGGAGCAGGGTTCCCCACCCCTGAATTAACATATCCTCCACCCCACTGTTTTCTGCTAATTCGGCACTGAGGGCGGTCAATCCTTTCAGTGCTTTTGTCACTGTACCATCTGGGAAAGTATTGTTTGGAATAAATGTACAACATGCTGATCCAAACATCTTACCAAACATCCTTTTTCAGCTAGGAGCATATCTATTGCTATCCTATTTTGCCACGATGCTGGTTTTATCTAATTGTTCACTCAGTCCTTCCACAGTGTCTCGGGTATAATTAACTAATCTTTGCTGGTTGTATAGATGTAATTAATCCAATCTATGTTTTTGTTGATCGTGGGCCCTACAAAAATGTATTCAAATCCTGCACCTATTTGGCAACGAGCTTTAAATTCACTCGTAACTCCTCTAAGGACCCCTATAGCGTCAATGTACACCGTTCTATCAAAGGCTTCACCAGGGATAACTTTTCTTTTGTCTTCTCTTGTGGAGGTTTACCTGCCACCTTTGCTTCTGATAATAATTAGTCACTTGTGAAGGGCAATGAAAAAAATGGCATCATTAGCTGTATGGGGGCACAACTTCCTGTCCAGTTCAGGGGTAGTTTAGGGTATATTACTTTTTCTCCACAGAACCACCAAACATCTGCTCTTGGTGTTTCATATTAAGGAGACCGGTTATCTGGGTTTGTCCTATAGTTCTGCTTGTGTGGCAGCTAGTAAGGCTTCCTACCTTGGGGCCTGTAGGGTGGTTGCTTGTAATGCACGAGTAATTTCCGGGGTTAAAAACAAAGGGTGGGGGCAAAATATAGGCCATAGTGTTCGGGAATAGGAGGCTGAGAGAGGTGCAGTTGGGTGGGGACGTTTTTACATATAATTTTAGCAAGCCCTTTTCACCTTCTGGGTCATTGTTAGTATTCAAGGGGAACGGGGTGGTTCCCAGAGCTGGTCTTGCCATAACATATGCCACACATCATGACGCTCTGTGTTGTTTAGTCATATAGAGCATCCATTCTAGCCACTTATTTTTGTCATCAAAACCTGTCTCTACCACCATTACTTCTCTGATGCTAGTGCGATTAGTATAGATTTTCATTTGGTTTGTGTGTGATGTAGGTATTTGATACACGGGAGCTTTTTCAGGTGAGTTTTGGGGAGTTGTTTTCCTGTTTACCTTAACCTTCACCTGCTGGTATGTATCTTTGCCCCTATGCTCGATGGCGCACTGGTACTGTCCCGCATCTTTTATTGTAACTTGTCGGATTACCCAGGTTGCAGTTTTGTCTGTGCGTGCAGGAATCAGTGAATATCTTCCCCCTGAGGGGGGTGAGGTAGACACATATCCCAGTTACATGGCTCTTTACATATGTATTTTTGTATGCTTCCATGTAAGTGACATTGTTGCCCCATCCTATAAAGGGCCCACATTTTAATGACACTGTTGTTCCTTTTAAACTATATTCTTTGCTGACCAGTTCCTAGAGCCCTGTAGCTTAGTGCAGGGACACTAGGATCAGCAGTTGTACAAATAGTTGGGTCATTTTATAAGCTTAACAATTTCCCAAAGCTGTTCCGGCGAATGCAAGTATTAACACTACCGCTAAGCTGATTCCCACCCAGAACACGCAGCAGATGATACTCCTAGCCCCAGTCCCTTTTTTAGTTTTCAGTTTGTAGGTGGTGATGTGGATGTGCTCTTACTTACTATAGTAAATGGGGGCTCTGAATCATCCCCTATTGCTGCTTCTATTTTTTCTAAGGTATTTAGGCAAATCTATCTTTTCATGAAGCCCAGCCAAATCAGTTCTAACCTCCGCAGTTGTGCGTGAGGGGGCCTGTGAGGGTACACAATGTGTCAGGTTGTGCCAATTAGCTCCTGTCTTACCCCTTACTTTTAGGTTATGGGGGGTGCACTCCACCACTTCCCACGGCCCTGTCCACCTGGGTTCAGACCACATTCTCTTGTGGACCTTCACCCGTACCCAGTCACCAGGCTTGACAGGAGGCTCCGTGGTCTCTTCCTCAGGTTCCTCTGTGTTTCTCACCTGTGAAGACAGTACTCGTGTAATGTGCCCCGATATATCCATCTTCCTCTATTTGCCACAGATCCGTGACCCCCTTCTCTGGGTGGCCCAGGCATGGGCCTTCCAGTCAACAATTCATGCGGTGAGAGGTGTGTCTTTCCACTCTTTGAAGAGCGCATAGACTTCAAAGCTAACGGTAATGCATCTACCCAATTCAATGGCATGTTTTGCTATCGGTGTTCAATCCCTAAATGCTTTTCTACATCTAGTTTCTGTGCCGTAAAAATGGAGCCATTGTCAGACCTTATACACCTGGGAACTCCATATCTAGGTGTAGATATTTACTCTTTTGCCCTCACTTATTTCTAGTGCTTTGGTGAGTGCGGTGATTTCAGCCAGCTGACCTGAGGCCGTTTGTGGGGTAATCTGAACGTCCACTATGGTGATATTTTCCCCTTGTTTAACCACTGCATAGGAGGCCATATTCCCATGATTTCCCTTATAGCAACATCCGTCGCTGTACAGGGTTAAGTCTGGTTCCTCCAGGGGTTCTGTGTGTAGTTCCATTCTTATCTTCAGATCTTTTGCTGCCCTGAATTCACAGTCATGTGGCTCTTGTCCTTAAGAGTTCATTCCTGTTGTCATGTTTCAACATTTCAGGGATCTTTAGTTTTCTTACTGTTGAAAATGTGAAGGCTGCTGAGTTTAGGTATGCACTGCAGTGAGGGTTAGTGAGTTTGCAGAAATTAGCCTTCCCAGGAAGGTAACTGTTCTTCGTGCCACTTGTGTTTTTTCATTTTTAACTTTGTATCCAATATCTGCAAGTAAAAGGAGGAGTTCACGGGTCACTTTTATGCAATCATCCGCCGAGGGAGCAGCCAGCAGCAATCATCTACGTATTGTATAAGTACGCACCCTTCTGGTAGTTGTAATCTCTCCAGCTCTTTCTTGAGCGTCTGGTTGAATATTCTGGGGCTATCTTTATACCCTTGTGGCAGTCAGTTGTATGTGTATTGGGTGCCGTTATAGGTAAATGCAAAAATATCTTGTACAGATGGGTGCAGGGGCAGGCAGAAAAACGCATTTGCCAAGTCAATCACGGTGAAATATTTATGCTCAGGGTTAAGGTTCTGTAGTGCTATGTATGGGTCTGGCCCTGGCACCTTCTCTGTCACGGTCTCATCATTTTTTGCCCTTAGGTCATGTACCATGCGCCATCCTTTGTTTTCAGCTTTTGGTACAGGGAGGATGGGTGTGTTCCATGACGAGCTTGTTGTTCTTAACACCCCTGCTTTCAGAAGTCCTTCAATGGTTTCAGATATTCCCTCTACTTGTTCATGTTTAAGGTGGTATTGTGGCCTCCAGCAGGGTACAGCTCCTTTTTTCAGTATTACAGTAACAGGTTTAGAGGTCACACAGCCCACATCGTATGGACCGGTTGTCCACAGGTGGTGAGGCACACACTTGAGCCATTCTTCTGTGTTAGGGTGATAAGTTAGTTCCCTTCCATGGTCCCGGTTCAGGTCCACACTCTCAAGGTGACCTATGCATGTACTGGCGTGAATGATTTTCCACATGGTTCCGTCTGTTGAAATTTGTAATGCAGGTGATGCAGTTTGCTGCCATTGTATTCCCAGAGCTTTTTTTAATCATTGGCCCCAATGTCCGTGCTTCATGTCCCACTTTCACATGTGCTGCTACCCCTTGGGGTCCTGCGAATATGTCACCAACTTTGAGTGTTTCATTGTGTTCTTGTTTCTTCTCTTCCCATGCCTCTTCGTATTGCTCATTGGGAGCTCTAAGGTAGTTGTACATGCAATGCAAGGGATCTATATGAGGGCCATAGGCATTTAGTGACTGCAGCCATTTTTTCCATGATAAAAACACTTGTTGCACTTTTGCACTATTCACTTCTGGGAACAGTAATTGTGGCAAACACTCTAGTGCTCTCAGATTTATTTCCTTGTGTCATATCTGTTCCCATATACATTATCCGCTGTCCCTCCTTTCTCACCATCTCCTGTCCTGGGAGCGTTAGAATAAGCCCTTCAGGGGAGCATATTATTTTAGCTCCTATTTTAATCAATAAATCTCTTCCCATCAAGTTCACAGGGCATTTGGGTGCATATAAAAATGAATTCTGGTTGCCAATATTCATTCCCAATGGTTTTGTATATTTTTGCTCTTCAATTTTCCCAGAGAATCCTTTCTTTCCCTGGAGAGGGGGAGAATGTTTCCTCTCAAATCTGTAATGCATGATGCCATTGCACCTGTATCTGCCATAAGTTGCATTCTCTCCCCCTCTATTTCACAGGTGACCATTGGTTCTTGTTCTGCTGGTATTGCTGCACCTGTGTTTAAATTCTCTGGGCCTCCTCATTGTCCCTGGGCCGTCCCTGGGCTCTGCGTCCACTCTTCCACAATCATTTGATGAGTATGTGAAGGGATGTGTTCCTGCAGTGGGTAAGCATAACCATTTAAGGTTAGGGCTTCTCCTTCCTCTTCCCCTAAAACCACCTCTTTGATGTCTATTGAACTGCTGGTTTCCTCCCGGGCATTCTCTGGCCCAATGTCCAGGGTCCCCACAATTGAAACAGGCATTTTGCATTATACTCCCTCTTCTTGTTCTGTATTGCCCTCTATAGACATGTAGATTGCTGGGAGTTATTGGTTGGGGTAGGTAAGGGGGCCCACTTCCAGCAGGCAGCCCTTGCCATGTTTGCCATTCATCCTGTTGCAGTATAGGGGGTGAAGTTTGTATTTGGGCACCGGGTCCTTGGTTATAGCTCTGGGGCGTGTTCATTGCCACCTGGCTTTTCTTCATCTTCAGTAACCTTTTGGTAAGGGTTTTTAGTTCCTCGTCTCACACCTGCCATACTTTCTAATCCATTTCATTCAGCCCAACTATATCTTCCAGTTTTTGTTGGACAGCTTGGGGCAGCGCCTTCACAAAGGCAGCCCTCCAAAGCATACCATTGCTTTTGCTCTTGTTGTGCAATTCACCAGTGCTTTCTAGCCATGCTTCACAGTGTTTCAGAAACGCATGCATTTCTTCATCTAGTCCCTTCTTCAAGCTGTTTAAAGCAGTCATTGAGCATGTGGTGGGAAATGTGGTTCTCACAGTATTCCTATATGCTCTCCTTACGTTATTAAAAGGGATGTCATCAGCCAGTTTGGTGCATGCTGCCATAATTTCAATTCTTTGCATCTTTAATTGTCCCTCGACTCTTCCCAGTAATGCCCTTAAATCTCCCAGACACAATCGGTCTCCAGATGTAAATTTTTCTACATCTATTATCCACTTCTGTCCTCCATTCGCTAAGGGAGTCAGCTTTCCCACCAGCGCTTCCAGGTCCTGGTGTCCCCAGGGCTGATAGATAGAACGTCCATTTTGTGCAGGTATCAGAGGCATTTGACTATAACCCCTCCTTTCCCTTAATTTCCTTCTGGTTCTACTTGCCACTCCATCAGCCATTTTCAAGGTTAAATTCCCCTGTAACACTTTCACCAACATTGGGGTGTCTGCTCTATCCTCATCAGATTCACTTGGCGTTACTTCTCCGGATTCACTTTCTTCTTCTTCCCTGCCTTCACAGTTGCTGGTCGTTTTCTCTTTTTGTATGCTTTTGCTTTTATATCCTGTTCTAATTTCCTCCCATGAGCGATTAGGTTTTCTTCCTGATATCCTGTTCTCTATGGTTACCCTCTCCACATTTTGTTAAGGCATTAAGCTGGTTATCTGTGACCCCTTTCCATCGGGTATGCTTCCTCTATGCCCTTCACTTCTGTGAGAAGTTCACCACCACCTTTCATCATTTCCTGGGTGTTTCCACAAGTCCTCCTTTTATTTTGAATATCTGTGCTTGTGTGATGTTAGCTGCTTGATTAAGCTCATAAACTGGGGGTGCAGAGGGTTAACAGGAATAGAGGGTTGCGCTTGTAACTGTCTCTTTCTCACTTTGTTGTTTCTTTTGTATGTAGTCCTTTTTCTCGGGGGATGAAACTGGTGCTGGTGTCACTGTTTTCATATTTGTCAGGATATTAGTCTCTCTTGCCATCCTTTTCTCTACCTTTCCTAGTTTTTCTTTGTTCTTCCCACTTTCCTTTGACCACCCTGTTCCCATAAGTTTCTAGCTTTGGTTAGTTCTGCTCTTCCAAATTGTATAATTTTCACTCGCACTTCCCCAGCGGGCGCGTCTTCAGAGTCTTCAGAGTCTTTGGGTAAGAGCTCATTTAGTTGCCAGTCATTCATGATTTTAAGCATTTTTGTTATAATCTTTTTCCTGTTTTTGGGGTCTGTCATTGTTGCCATTCTATCCAGTGTTTTGCCTTTTACTTCAGCCATGGTAAGTTGTTTGGCACTCTTGTTCTCATTCACCTTCTCCGCCATTTTTTATATATTTTTTTTTTTATTGTATTGTTTTGTGGGGGGGGGGGTTTTGTTGCTCTGGAGGCTCAATATTTTAATTCAGCTGGGGAATTTAATCTAAGTGAGTTTGAAGGTTTTTGAGTATCAGTTGTGAGGAAAAATCCTCAGATAATATGGGGGGAGCCAGAAGGTAACTTCTATCTGGTGTCCCCAGATTCACACTATTTGAGTATTCCCTCCCCGTAAATCAGTAGATTCCAAGCATGTGTTTGTTTCATGTATTTAAATCCCTCTTTAAGCAGCCAAGCTTCTAATCGCAAGTGAGCGGACAGTCATAAATTGGGATTATTTACCTCAACCACACTCTTCTGTTAGAATCTTTTTATAATTCCTCCCACATTTCCCTTCACTACTTGTGGCCAGTCAGTTTGTATGGAGTACACCCGAGCAACTGACTCAATCTGTCGCAACCCTTGAGTTTGTTTACACCGTTAGGTTACTGCTCCCGGGATTTATTGTGACAGACACCCTAAGTTTAAAACACACTGCTTAGTGAGCGTTCCACTCACTCTTCAACCGCAAACAACACAATGTCCCTATCAATTTAATATATTTTATTACTAAGTGCGTTCAAGGAGACTGAAACTCAGTGTCCCGGGACTAAGTGGCACTCGTCAGACACTCCACCCATAATACGGTCCTGGCTCCACTGTTTCAAACAGGCCTCCAAGGTCTTTGTCTCCGTGAACCACTCTGCCCTTTAAAGCAGGCCTCCCAGGTCTTAGTTACACTATAAATTTATTCCAGTAAAACTGGGCCTCCCAGAGGTCTTATAAAACATCTCACATAACACGTAGCATTCATACAAATAATTTAATGTACTTATTCTTTCATATGTAACAATTTGCATTCTTATACATATAACATAATGATCATTAGTTTACTGTATTCTTGATTAAATGTAGTTATTTACAGGGGGCGGTGTTGGTTGACACCCACACTTAACAAAAATTTCATCTAAGCTATGCAGATTTTGATTTAACAGGATCTGCTTACCTTTTTAAATGTATGAGTATCGATCAGCCACTGCCTCCTGATGTCGGTTTCAATCGCTCCGCATCACGTCGGGGTCACCAAATTCTGTCGTGTTCATTTTTGAGGAGACGAAGTCAAGTTTTCAATGTAAATTTTTTATTTATTAACATGATTAAGTACAAAAATCATTCGCCCAGCTGGGGATCTTGTCTGCTTCACTCGTAAGCTTTGTTCGAAAGACCCCGTTTCTCCTGTGTTCCCTTCTTTTCTACATTTCTGACCCAGGGTGTATTCCTTTTTGTTCTCATATTTTTACTCTTTTGATTGGCTTATTTTTGCCGTAGGGGCATCTCCAATATTCTAAGATAAGTTTCAATCATTCCGTTGGTTCGTTTATGCCGCAGTTTATCACACCTTCACATTCAATTATCCTTTTAGCGTTTTTGGTTTGAACATATATTTTCTAGTTAGTTACACACATCATTCATCATTTGTTAGCAGGCATACATTAAGATTTGTCACACACATATATACTGATTAAGATTGTAACACACAACAGTCGACCTGACCTGTTAAAGAGAGACTGACTCCATCCCTCCAGGGAAGGTGGCGCTCTCCTCTAGTTATTTGGCTCATAATCTTAATGATAGTATTTGACTAACTGGGGTCCAGGTAAGGAAACAGACAAACTGGTTATTCTGAACATCTGCTAGATGCCTTGAGACGTCACATAGGTCACATAAACTACAACACAAAGAGACTATCACCTAGATATAATATAGAGACTGTGTCTGTTCCCGAACTACCAAACACAAAACTCACTAAATCATTTAGAAAAAATTGAATGCAGGTCAAACTTAAAAACAAATTATAAAATTGATGATAAACATCATATAAAAATGTAGATCTACTAAACATTAGTTCTCTTTCTAACAAAGCATTAATTGTAAATGAAATTATTACAGATCATAGTTTGGATACGCTCTGTTTGACTGAAACCTGACTTATATTTTAGTTTAAATGAATCTACTCCCACAGGTTATTGTTATAAACATGAGCCTCATCTGAAGGGTCGAAGAACTATAATTTAGTGTTTTTGGTGTTACTCAGAGGACAGGATAGAAGTTTAAATCTTTTGAACTAATAATGCTTAATATGACACCGTAATCGTCTTTTGTCCTTCCCACAGTATATAGATTACCCAGGCCTTACTCTGGTTTCCTTGGTGAATTTGCTAATTTTCTTTCAGATCTAGAAGTTAATGTAGATAGAGCTATAATTCTTGGTGACTTAAACATTCACATAGATAATGAAAATGACACATTGGGATTAGCATTTATCGATATTCTCAACTCTCTTGGAGTCAGACTAAATGTGACAGGACCAACTCATCGACATAATTGTACGCTAGATTTAATTCTGTCATATGGAGTTGATGTTAGTAGTTATAACCTAAACTATGTGTCAAAATGTAAAATTGATTGACCCCCTCTGTCAGCCCTGATGGTCAGGTAGAAGGTAGTCTGGACATGTTAAAGAACATGTTTGGACATGATCTTCCAGGGATGTGTTGGCCAGTCATCAGATGTCAATGATTGTTTATGGTGTGTTTATATTAATGATTTTAAGTGTGAGCCCTGCTTTTCACTACCTACATCCTAAATTTGTTGTTTAAATAATGGTTTAAGATGCCATAGTTTAAACACAGAAGACAACTTTCTGCTAAAATACTTGCTCTGAGATCTCCTAAAACTCCTTGAAGAGTGATGTGTATTTCACCAACAAGAGGACTTATTGAAATGAGAGAGGAACTGACTTTTGTATAATAAAATAATAAATTGGTCAATTGTCACACATTATACATACATTTCTGCATATACATAGTGAAATTATTTATTTTTCACATATCCCAACTAAGCTGGGGTCAGAGTGCAGGGTCAGCCATGATACAGCGCCCCTGGAGCAGATAGGTTCAAGGGCCTTGCTCAAGGGCCCAACAGGGGTGTCTTGGTGGTGTTGGGGCTTGAACCCCTGGCCTTCTGGTCAGTAACCCAGAGCCTTAACCACTGAGCCACCACTGCCCTTGCACCAAGGAAAAAACAAAATGTGATTTCTCATTATCTGGTAATCGTGTAGGAAAATGTGTGTTCGACAAAGTGATGCACACTATAGAACTCTATGCTGTGGATATTGGAGATGATTTTACATCACAGGAACCCTGCCTGATTTTCCCTGCCAAAGACTGGTTTATGTTTTACAATTAGGTTTAGAGAGATTTGAATGAGTGTCAATGAGCCGTTGTACACGTGAGTGGGACGGCATGACCCCTTATATTTTCAGCTGCAACGACAAGAAAATGCTCCGCAAACATGCATGGCCTATTCCGGAGTCTGAGCATCACATGTAATATGATATGAAAATTTTGTTTCAGCGGAGAGATGTTCGTATGCTTGACAACAGTTTTACCTGTATTGACAAGATGTTTAGATGGTGTGACATGTATGATCGGTACAGTTCTGTAAAGACGATCTTGTTTCACCCTGAGCAGGGCATTACCAACCCCGAAGACCACCTCTTAAGTCCGGCCCATATTACAGCCATTAAAAACGGCAGCAGTTCAGTACATTCGCTACATACATTCACCATGTCTCAAGAATCTAAGACGGTCTACTGCTATACCAAGACATCTCGTCAACAAAAAGCTGAAAGAACTGTGTTTTGGCTGCGAGGTGGACCATCTGAATCCGATTAGACATTCTTGCTTGTTTGAACCTGACGCCTATTTCTTTGACGCATACTTGGAGGAACTGTCTCGTTATCTGATTAAACCTGGACTTGCACACATAGTAGCTCAAGCATTGATCCGATGTGGTTTGAGAATTCTCCCCCAGAGGATTCAGGGGGCAGTGGACACTATGCATGAACTGCATGGAGTTTACATTGTGGAAAAGCTTCATGAAGTCAGAGAGAAAGTTGTGGATGTCAGCAGCAAAAATATTGTCTATGATGCCATGGACAACTGGAAAGGTGGCGCACAAGTTGACTGAGTGTGATACTGAAATGGGGAACACATGCTGTGCAACAGGACTGACAAAGTGTCTACTTAAATATACGTATTAGATGTGAGATGACCAACTTTATGTACAAGATCATTAATGACTGTGTTGATGTACCCGTTGCTGTATACGGATGTGGGGTTGATCCCAAACGTTTAACAAACCTCAAGAAGCAAATGATGTTGTAAGAGGCATGTCAAATGAGTGGACAGATATGATGCATATGTGTATTAATATGATCCAATTTGTGCAACTATCATAAAAAAACTAGACCTGGTGACTGAATGTGGCAGTTCGATTAGAATTGCTGACATAATGTGTGTGTACATATGTGGCTGATTTATGTGTGGCTGATTTATGTGTAATGACATTGTCAAGAAATGATGAGACTGATGTTTGTGAAATTATTGAACTAGTTGATTACATTCTTGAAAAAAACATTGTCATGTGTATAACATTTCTTCAGTACCTCGATGCTGTTACTTCAATCATCTGCATTATTCGTTTGTGGAGACTGAAGTGACTATGTCAGAAGAAATTACGAATATTTATTACACACCTTCTAACCCGGGTTCTTTAGGAGGTAAATAACATTTTAAAGATGCTATTTTAAAAGAAACTGATGTTCATTTAACCGATAAACAAGTTTCGGACTGGCTCGCCGGTGAAGATGCTCACACACTACACAGAACTGCCCCTCTAAAATACAAGAGGAATCAGGTTTTTGTCTATGGTATTGATATGCAGTTCCAGGCATATTTAAAAAATTTAGACCAGAAGAAACAAGGCCGGAAAATTTTAGTGTTGGTTCGCTGGCTTGGATGGCCTGCAAAACGGGTGTCATGGATCGACCAGAAAGAATTGGTTGATGTACAGAAGCCATAAAAACAAAAGACCTACAGAGGTCACACACATTCATGTAAAAACCAATCATCAAGGGTGGATATTACGTCACGCTGCCCTGCAACACCTCGTTATCTGTTTATCTGGAAAACCGCATATCTAGTTATACAACCAGGTTAGCGAGAACTATAAACCTAAAAGGAGAATGGCAAGTTGGATTGATCGAATTTGAATATCCTGTGTCATGGTACACATTTAATCAGAATCAGCTTTATTGCCAAGCATGCTTACACATACAAGGAATTTGTCTAGGTGACAGGAGCTTCCAGTCAACAACAATACAAACAATACCAAAAACAGCAGCAAGACATAGGTAATTAAAAACAAAAAAGAACACAAAATAAATAATTATACATATACGTACAGACACTCACCTTCATACATACCCACATACACACACGTAGTGCAAATCTAATACAATCTGTTATATAAAGAACAAAAACCTGTATATTATGTACAGAGCAATGTAAGTAATGGCAGAAGTGGATATGTTGGATAATATAAATTACAATTAAAATTAAACTGTGTATTGCACATAATTAGTGCTCAATGGGGCAATTTAATTGTTCATTAGATGGATGGCCTGAGGGAAAAAACTGTTCCTGTGTCTGACGGTTCTGGTGTTCAGAGCTCTGAAGTGCCAGCCTCACTCTGGAAGTGTATAGATCTTGAAGGGGGGCAGGGGGCAACCAATAATCCTCTCAGCAGACCGAACTGTCCTTTGTAGTCTTCTGATGTCTGATTTCGTAGCTGCACCAAACCAGACAGTTATTGAAGTGCAGAGGACAGACTCAATGACTGCTGAGTAGAACTGTTTCAGCAGCACTGGTGGCAGGTTGAACTTCCTCAGCTGGCGAAGGAAGTACAACCTCTGCTGGGCCTTTTTCACAATGGAATCGATGTGTATCTCCCACTTCAGGTCCTGTGAGATGGTAGTGCCCAGGAACCTGAATGACTCCACTGCTGCCACAGTGCTGTTTAGAATGGTGAGGGGGACAATGTTGGGGTGTTCCTCCTAAAGTCCACAATCATCTCCACTGTTTTGAGCGTGTTCAGCTCCAGGTTGTTTTGACTGCACCAGAAAGCCAGCCGCTCAACCTCCTTTCTATATGCAGACTCATCATCATCTCGGATGAGGCCGATGACAGTGGTGTCGTCTGCAAACTTCAGGAGCCTGACAGAGGGGTCCTTGGTGGTGCAGTCATTGGTGTACAGGGAGAAGAGTAGTGGGAGAGCACACATCCCTGGGGGGCACCAGTGCTGATGGTACAGGTGGTGGAAGTGAATTTTCCCTGCCTCACAAGCTGCTGCCTGTCCGTCAGAAAGCTGGTAATCCACTGACAGGTAGAGGTGGGAACAGGGAGTTGGCTTAACTTAGTCCGGAGTATATCTGGTATGATTGTGTTGAAAGCCGAGCTGAAGTCCACAAAAAGGATCCTTACGTATGTCCCCGGTCTGTCCAGATGTTGCAGGATATGATGCAAACCCATGTTGACTGCATCATCCACAGACCTGTTTGCTCGATAAGCAAATTGAAGGGGGTCCAGAAAGGGTCCAGTGATGTCCTTCAGGTGGGCCAACACCAGTCTCTCAAATGACTTCATGACCACAGATGTCAGGGCTGACAGGTCTGTAGTCATTAAGTCCTGTGATTTTAGGTTTCTTAGGGACGGGGATAATAACTGAGCGCTTGAAGCAGCATGGGACTTCACACTGCTCCAGTGATCTATTGAAGATCTGAGTGAAGATGGGGGCCAGTTGGTTAGCACAGGAACGAAGGCAAGCTGGTGAGATGCCATCTGGTCCTGGAGCCTTCCTTGTCCTTTGCTTCCGAAAGACACGGCACACATCGTCCTCACAGATCTTGAGTGCAGGTAGTGTAGCAGGAGGGGGGAGGAGGGGGGTTGCAGGAGGTGTTAATGGTTGTGTGAAATGAAGGTCCGAGTGCATGTGGGGTGTGAAATCGGGCCTTTCAAATCTGCAGTAAAACACATTCAGGTCAGCCAGTCGTTGGTCCGCCACAGGGTTGGGGGTAGGAGTCCTGTAATTAGTAAGTTGTTTCAGGCCACTCCACACTGATGCAGGGTCGTTAGCTGAAAACTTGCTTTTCAGCTTCTCAGAGTAGCTTCTTTTAGCCACTCTGATTTCCTTATTCAGTGTGTTCCTGGCCTGATTATACAAGACTCTATCCCCTCTAATGAGGAAGATGCAGCATTCATTCTCAACTATGGTGAAACAACGGTGACAGATAGTTATCCACAGAATATCCTGTTGAAGGCAAAGAGCGATCAAAAGATATCAAATATACCTTACAGGTTAAAGACTGGATATTATGATGACACAGTTTTTTTGATCAGGGAGATCAACTGAAACCTGCCATCGTGGGTAAGTCTTGGTTATGACCATGTTAAAAACATATTTCTGAAAGCCCCTCCGAAAACGTCATTGACATTTTACGGAAAGTTGACTAATATTTTAGTATTAAAACCAGGGGTTGCTATAGAAACTCGTGTTGGGTACAAGCCTGTGACGTATGCGCCCTATCAAGCAGACATAAATGGTGGGATCTACACCATGTACATCTACACGGATATAATAGATATCAATCAGTTGGTGATCATGTTCCGCTACTAAGGTGTGTACGTATAGATGGTGAGAATAACAAGATTGTTAGTGTTATATACGACAGACCACTTTACGTATCAGTTAATAAATCGTACATCACCGAAATAACCATACAAGTGAAAGACGATCAAAATCAAGACATATGTTTCAGTTACGGGAAGATTTGTGCTAAGCTACACTTTAGACCTGTGAAACAGTTTGTTTAAAAATGGCATATTTCAACAATCACAATGCCAATCCCATGCGTTATGTGACCTATTACCAGAAGCAGGCTGGCAATGGGCTCCTAGGCTATGCCGGGGTTATGTATGGAGCTGGTTTTGGGGGGGGGGGGGTGTTTAGAGGACTCTTTAGAATGGCTAAAACGAGGAATAGCCAAGCCACATCTTAAATCAGCTGCAAAAACATACTAAGTGACGTTGTTCGCAACACATTATCATGGTCTTTTAATAACAACTGTGCTCAAGACGGATCCAGTCTAATTGTGATGGCTCGCAAAAGAGCATCTAGGCCACCAGGTGTGCGGAGGAGTGGCCAAACACAGAAGAAAACAAAACATGCCCCTAAGAATGCATCAGTCATAAAACACAAGTGCAAGAAGAAAACAAAATGTGATGCATCAAAAAGACCAAAGAGCTCTGTTAAAACAATATTTTAGCTAATGGCTTTACTACATGTCAGAAGAGTGTTTAAAAACCGAACTGGATCTGTTCACAGTGCCATTGACTCAAACCGCTATTGAAACCGCTTTAGGTCTCTTTTACAAAGACACGGCTGGACATATGGATGTGGCAGACTCCGCTGGGAGTAATCGTGGTCTGACAAAGTGAGCGACCAACACCAGTAATGTGGTTGAGCTACTCACACCCATTAACAGTGATATTTTCCTTCAAGAAAAACTGATGCTTAACTGGGTGGACATTAAAATTCGCATTTGCTTGATGAGGAGCAACGCTATAGCCTATAAACTAAACATCCTGTCAGCCTCACTATTTGTGAAAAAGATGTCTGTATCACCAGCTGTGAGATTGGGCCATGCACAAGCACTGCTCTTAACTGCCAAGTACCCCATCGACAGGGTGTGCCTGAAAAACTTCTCAATTCCTGCAGGCTCACATGTCTGTAATCAAGAAAACCTATTCTTAGGAACTCTACCAAAATCTATGGTTCTAGCGATGGTTGATAATGCTGCCTTTACAGGAACCTATAATAAAAACACATTTGCATTTAAAAACTATGACCTAGAATTTTTGCTCGTTTATCTAGATCAGGGGTGCCCAATACGTTGATCGCGATCTACCAGTCCATTGCAAAGGCAACGCTGGTAGATTGCACAAAAATGAAATGTACTTTCGTTAAATTTGAATAAAAATAAATGTCTTTCCTTCTAGTTTCTGTCTGACTTGCACTCGACGAGTAAATATTGACCAGGCGAGGTTTTGTTTATTCAGTTGCCATGACAACTAGGTTTGCACATACGCGCCTTCCAAGGACTTCTGAGAACAGAGTGCGAAATTGCGATGCTACTGCCCGGATTAGTCTGATTCCATTCAGTTTTGCCTAATCCGGGCAGTAGCATCGCAATTTCACGCTCTGTTCTCAGATTATCAAAAACATTCTAAAGTGTAATTCTAGTGTGGTACAGCATTCATGCAAGTCCAAGATTTTTCATCAGAGACTTGTGGCCAGCATTGTGTGTTCTTTCTCTACCACATGGCAAAAGGGTATGACTATGCTTGTGTTGAATCTGTATACCAATGATTTTATTAAAAATGTCAAAAAGGTGTCAGCTTTTGTGAAAAAACTCAAAATCATATTCATTACAATGAGAATGTTTTAGTTTAAGTGTGTTCAGACAGGTGAAATGTTGATGTCTTATGCTTAATTCAATAAACAACTAAAGAACAGAAATTTCTTCTTTTTGACTCTTTATTACACGTCACATGCAACAATACAGATAATAACAAAGATCAAAACAGAACAGGCTGAGAACATAGAACATACAAATCTCTGAGAATAAAAACTTAAGTCACTCACTAGAGTCCATGGCTGAGTATATATCCATCTGAATAATTTGAATGCGTTGATGGCAAACTCAGGTGCACTTTCTGTTTTTTACTCTTCTTAGATGGGCTGGATATAGACCGTGTCGATTTGGTTTTGAAAGAGTTTGACATAATGATTTGGCACCGTTGAGTATGGTATGTTTAAAGTAGCAAAAGCCTCCAGAAACTCGTTCCATTCAACAGATCTCCGTGCATCAGCAATCTTTTGTGGAGCCGTGATACCTTTAACTAAATCGAGCATGTGTGAACCAGGGATTGTTCTACCTTTAAACAAACTCGTCCGACTCATCCCAAGAAGTGACATCTTTAGTTTTAGACATTTTATCTAAAATGTAACAGATGTTTTTTACACTCCTCTGTGGAACATTCTTCAAAATGTCATCCACAACATAATCTAAAACATCCTGGACACTTACACCGACCATCACGGGTGGGTCTTCTTTTTCTACATGGTCAGGCTGTGGAAGGGTTAATATGTTGGTCTCCTTGTCCCCTTGTCTAGCAAGTGTTAAAAATCGCATAGTATTTCTGTACAGTTTTGCCTTTTGATAATTGTCCAAATCAGATTTGTGCAAAATACTTCTTATAGTCATGTCCAAATCATTCTCCACAACCTGTGGAATAAACTCACTGGGGTACCAGTCTTTAGTTTATCCAATTGATCCTGTGGAACTAAAAAACATCTCTGCATACTCCATCCCCAAAGTTATCTAGAAGCAACCAAGCTGGAGATATAAGGGATTGTGATGCTTAAAAGGGGAAGAAGAAATCCACCCTGTTGGTTTGTCAGCCGTCTCTTTCTTTTAACACCAATCTTCTTATCTACACCGAATTTGATCTCGCTTTTCCTCCTCCTTAGCTTCTGGTATTGTTGTAACATGAGTGGTATATTGCCGTAGTGTACATTTAAGAGCTACTTCACACAATGACACAATGAACTCATCTGTGGTAGACTGTAAAATATCCTGTCTCTGTTTGGGTGTTGCTTTTAATCATATTTTTAAAAGAGGCATGTTTCTACAAAAAGTCTAGCTGACATTTTCACCGTCCAACATTTATTTCACTAATTTCTTTTCTGGAGGTATACAACAGGATGTGGTTAAAGTAAATCAGTTCTGAGCTGATAGTGGTAGGATGTTTTTGTTTTATAATCAATCATCAGGTAACCGAAAGGTTTGTTGCTTGCATCTTGATAACATTCCATAAAAAATTGTGTTTCCGGGATACATTTGCCTTCCTAGTACATTGACCTTATTGGTGTCTCTGGGATATTTAAACAACAGCAGATAATTTGTGTTTAAGGGCCTCTTTCATCAGGTCATCAAGGACCAGCAAATTAGTTTTGTTGACACAGAATAAATCATCATCATTCAGAGTCTCTGGTAGTCCATCAACAAATTTAATTTAGTAAATTTTCATACAATGTTTGCAAACAATAATTTTTTTTTAGAAATCAACCATACAGTATTTTGCAACAACATTTTTACAAAATATGACTTTCCCAAGTTTACATTTACATTTATGCATTTGGCAGACACTTTTATCCAAAGAGACTTACAGTGCACTTATTACAGGGACAATCCCCCTGGAGCAACCTGGAGTGTGTCTTGCTCAAGGACACAATGGTGGTGGCTGTGGGGATTGAACCAGCAACCTTGTGATTAACAGTTATGTGCTTTAGCCCACTACGCCACCACCACTCCTAAGTTTATTGCGCAAGAAAATGATTGCTGTAATCTGAAAACCGTCTGCGTCTCACACACCCCTGTGTTAAAAAAGATTTTCAGAATCCAAATGGGAGTGTGGTGAAATCAGGGAGCAGCACACATTTGTTGTACAACATCTTAAACTTTTTAACAACTGACCTGTTGTGTAGTGTGAAGTGTTTTTTATTTCTCACAATAGTGTCAGTAAGTATATGCCAACTATTATCTTCCCCCATGACATAGCGATCAACAAGTTCAATCAGAGTGTCAAACCTAATGGCTTTTGAGTTTACAGCATGAAGTGATACCCTTCACTTTCAAGTATACCTGTGGCGAGGCTGCCGTAGGCGGGGATTGAACCCTGGTCTGTAGCACTCAAGTGTATGGTGTTTTACCACTGAGCTAACGCCCCGATTGTTGAACCCGAGAGCAGAAGAGAGTCTGGAAACTTGCGTTTCTACCAAAAAATAAATTATCTTTGAATTGAAGAAAAAAACTAAGCACAAATAAAACAGGAAAGCCGAGCTTCCATAAAACAGAGAAACAAAAATAGACACAAGGGTTTAAAGTACAAAATAAACTGGGAGAGCCGAGCTTCGCCAAAACCGAGAAACAAAAGAGACACAAGGGTCAAAAAGGTACAACAAGGATGAGACTCAACTAGAGATCTGGAAACAGGAAAAACACAGAACAAAGGCTCAAGACTGAACACAAAGAGGAGAAACAAACAGACTTGTATAGGGCAAAACACAGGTGAAGGGAATGAGGGTTGATGAGCAGATGGTTGAAGCAGGTTAGGGGTGTTGGTGCCATCTGCAGGAGTGGAGAGGAGCATTGCACGGGAGGACCAGTGCGAACGCCCTCTGCTGGTCTGGAGGAGAACAGCAACTCAAAGAGGAGATCCTTACAATACCTTACATATAGCAGTGCGGTAGCCATATGTTTTAGAGCCCCCTGAACAAAACTCTACAATGTGATCCTCATCCCCAACCTCATCAGTCAGATTACCGAGGTAAGGCCCCAATGGAGGCTCCCAGGCACCATCTCTAGAAGTAAAGGTGACACTGTCTGTGTCACTGTACAACAGCCTATCCCCCAGCTTACCCATTAGTTCATACAGCTCTAGACGCACATGTGCAGTTGTAAACGCACTAAGACAAACATTATTGTCACCGGTCTGACCGCTTTTCCCATCCGCGTAACACCACTGTATTAGCGCAACAGTGTCTGACACGAACGAGAAGTGTATAATATCATAACATTGCCAAAAACGTGTTGGGCAAACTGTTCAAGGTCTGAAAGTGGTTCCATACACGGCAAATTTTCATGCATAGAGAACCGCCCCCAAAGTGAGTTCAGCAGAAGTTTATTAATAGACCGGTGTGCGGGGTTAAGGCTTATCTTGTCAAGATTCAGCTTAATCCCCTATCTGCCACAACGTGCACAGGGAATCCACTGGCCTCTTGTTTGTGCTGTAAAAATGTTTTAACAAATCACAAAACAAGGTTTCTGATCGTTGAGAGAAATGCCCTACCTTGTCCACCTTTGTTACATCATATCCCTTCTCCACAGCCTTTAATAGCTCGATACTGACCCAGCAGCCTGAAATAGCCCTTTCCTCCTCAGTGTGTCTACACAGGGTGGTCCGATTCTGCTGTTCCGCACATGTGCGGCAGAGTGGGAACATAAGCTTGCCACCAGTCCTATAGGTTTTTTTTTTTTTATAAGCTTTTTTCATAGGGGCAGTACTGTGGCTTTGACAAATCCATAATAATTTTCAAGAGGTTCAAAATCCTTGAAAAGTATTTGGGGGTTTCCTATGGGATAGCATTTCTTGGCCTGGCAAAAGGGGTACAAAATTGCATATTTTTTCACCAGTTTCAGCTTCATGATACAGCTTGTTAGTACGACCACCAAATAGAGCATTGCGTGGTTTCAGTCTTTCAGGATGTGTAAAGCGGCCATAAATTCCATTACATCAAACTAAAACATTCTCATTAAAAAACACATAAAAACATTTTAAACAAAACCAACAAATCATGTAAATAATGCTGCATTTCAAACACTTACATGGATGTTCGTACTGTCTCGCGAAGATTCACGCTCTGATGTTGAACTATGCCCCAGATTCTGACCTGCTGGTAAATATAAGAAATATGATCATGGATGTTCGTACTGTCTCGCGGAGATGCACGCTCTGATGTTGAACTATGCCCCAGATTCTGACCTGCTGGTAAATATAATTAATATGATCATTCTACACACTATACGTAGACATGGAAGTATATATTTAGATATACGCACCACTCGCATGGTTCAGGAATTTAATTTCCTCAATGTTGGAAAAGTTTACATCATCCACAGCAGAGCGTTAGAGATCCTGTGTAGCATAGCATCAGAGCCGTGACACACATATAAATGTTTTTAATAATAATAATAATAATACAAGATAATAAAACATACTTTTAAGATAGACAGACATCTCTTGCAGTACAATTAATTTTCAAAATAACAAAACTTGCTGTAAAAAGTAATTTGAGAATGAAGATTCACTTATACCTCACAGACACTAAAACAACTGCATGGTTTGGTACTGACTGCTGTGACTGACTCTGTTTTAAACACCACATGTATGCATTGGGGGGATAAACTGTGAAAAGCATGGTTCACACTTAATCATTAACATGAACACACCATAAACAATCATTGACATCTGACGACTGGCCAACACATCCCTGGAAGATCATGTCCAAACTACCTTCTACCTGACAATCAGGGCTGACAGAGGGGGCTCATAAATAACATGTCATCTGTTATTCAAGGGTGACAGGGGGGTCACAAATCACATGACATAAATCAATACATTTGACATTTTGACACATAGTATAGGTTATAACTACTGATGTTGATGCTGTAGAAATTCTACCGCAGAGCGATGACAGATAACCTCATCTCTTGTTTGTAGTGATCAGCTAATGTCACTCAATCTACACCATACTATGGTGTAGGTAGAACTATTCTTTGAACCACTAAATATAGCTTCACAATTAATCTTCCAGAATTGTCTCATACTCAGTAAGCCAAAAAGCCTAGAAGAACTTGTACAATGATCACACTTATGCTCTGAGAGAGCAGCTTGGAAAATTGAGCAGAAGTGGAAGAAAACAAAATTAGAGGTATTTCTCACTTCATGGAAGGATAATGTCTGTAGCTACTAAAAGCTACCAGGTCAGCATATTTTAGCAAACTCATAATAAATGACCACAACAAACCTAGGTGTTTATTCAGTACTGTGGCTAAATTAGTTAGGAATAAATCATCGACTGAACCAGACATTCCATTGTCGCACATTAGTGTAGACTTCAGTAATTTCTTTACTAATAAAATTGAAATAATCAGAAAAAAAATTTTAACTACACAATCAACTGTCACAGAAACTCAGAAAACAGGGTCTCATAATTTTGTTCAAAAGCAACTTCAATCGTTCACTGCCATAGGTCATGAAGAGCTAACAAAACGTATTAAAAAAATCTTCATTATTATTAACTCCTCGCTATCCTTAGGACATGTCTCAAGAAACTTTAAAATGGCAGTTATCAAACAGTTTATTAAGAAGCCAAAGCTTGATCCTAGAGAATAGGCTAATTACAGACCAATTTCAAATCTACCATTTATGCCAAAAATACTAGAAAAGGTAGTGTTCTCCCAACTATATTCATTTCTATAGAGAAATTGAATACATGAAGAATTTCTGTCAGGATTTAGGCCCCATCACAGTACAGAGGCTGCACTTATCAGAGTTACAAATGACTTGCTCTTGTCATCTGATCATGGCTGCATTTGTGTTCTAGTGCTTTTAAATCGTAGTGCTGCCTTCGACACGATAGATCACAACATTCTCTTGAATAGGCTGGAGAATTATCTTGGCATTAGTGGACTTGCATGGTTTAGGTCCTATTTATCAGACCGCTACCACTTTGTGTGTGTAAACAAGGAATTGTCAAATCAAACAAAAGTTAATTATGGAGTGCCACAAGGCTCAGTTTTAGGACCTCTCCTTTACATCATTACAGGGGAAGCATGTATATGCGATTATTGTAATGCATTACTGGGAGGATGTCCAGCAAGATCAATAAATAAACTTCAATTGGTTCAAAATGCAGCTGAGAGTGTGCTGACTAGAACCGAAATATATGATCATATCAGCCCAATTTTATAGCCATTACATTGACTACCGTTTAATTATGTATAATTTTATAATTCTGTTAACTACATACAAAGCGTTGAAAGATCTAGCTCCAAAGAACTCAAGTGACCTTCTGACACGCTATATTACATCATGTTCACAAAATTCTGGCCTGTAAATAATTCCAAGAACACCAAAATCCACTAAAAGAGGAAGATCCTTTTCATATTTTCTGCTAAACTATGGAATAGTCTCACATATCTCTGCACCAGATCATCTTAGAGACTTCCAGGTTGACTTATTTCACTTAGGATGGCAAGGAGCATTGGTACGCATCACCCTCATAACTGCATAGCAACCAGATGGGGTTACCATAGCAACCAAATATCAAATAACTCTGCACCAAAAAATTGTAGAGACTTCTGAGTTCAATTATTTCACTTAGGATAGCCTCATTAAGTATCCCTCTGTTAACTCCCTAGCAATGATGTGGGGTTACCATAGCAACAAATCCCATATCTATACACCAGAAAATCATAGAGAATTCCGGATTGACTTATTTCACTCAGGATGGAATGTACTCTTGATAAGTATCGCCCTGGTAACAGCCTAGCAACCACATGGGGTTACTCTAGCAACCAAGTAACAAATCACATATTTCAGCAACAGAACATTGTAGAGACTTCAAGGTTGAATTATTTCATTCAGAATGGCATTCACTCTGGTATCTGCCTACTAACCAGATGGGTTACCTTATTAACCATGGAACACCACCAATATATCTGACAAGAATATCCTACCGTCATGGGGGTGGCCTATTTCAACTTGAGACAGTTGGTGGGACATTGTGGTGAGAAATTTTGCCATAGCAAGCACCACTCACATTTTCTTCAGGAAATGTACCTATCTAGTTCTGTTTGTTTCCCTGTCTCAACCTCGGGAATCATATCATATATTCATATGCCACTGCCTGAACCTTGGACTTAAGATGGACCCCACCAAACATCACCAAAATGCCCTGCAGGTTGAAATGTAATGCACCTCATCATTTATCTCTGCCTGCATTACCCTTTGTCTATTTATGGACTACACTCTTGAAATGGAATACATACTGTCATTTGGTTTGAAATGCATCTATTTGAAATTCTCCAGTTATTCCAAGATGGACTTCAAAAACATTAGTCATTACTCTTAAAGTTCATAAAAACTCTTTTCTTTTTCTTTTTATAACACCTGACCTTAACTCTTAATTCATTTATGGATTTAAAACCATGACTTGCACTGCACAAAAATAACTAATATTGGCATTATATTCATGTTGTTAAGCCAGAGAGGAACTGAGAGCCTGGTTTCTCCCAAGGTTATTTATGTCCATTAACCAACATCTTATGGAGTTTTGTGTTCCTTGCCACAGTCGCCTTCTGCTTGTTCACAGGGGTTCTAAATACAATTATTATTTAATTTCTATACACATTTTACAATCATATTTAATCAAACTACACCAGGATCACTGTAAGACATTATAAATATTAGTTTAATTTTTGTTAATACATGATTTCCTGTAAATCTGCCATGTTGTGAAAAGCGCTATACAAATAAAAATGACGTCTTGACTTATGTTATACCTGACTAATGAGCATTAATATTAATTAATTAATTGTGTCCGGACGTTTTTTTCCACAATTATTTTGTTATGTTTATTTTTTAACACAAATTTGAAAAATACACTCAGTGGAAGGGTGGAGGCCAAGCTTAACATATTTAGTGATATTGTTTATGATGAATGCACAGGTACATTTGGTAAAGCATTAGTGAGAAAGAGTGGTCCCATAGAGATTGGTAGCAGCTGGGGAAAGACCGGAGGCAGCTCCACAAGGCATGGAGGAGAGCAGAGGAGTATGAGAATGAGGGCCTGAAGGTGTTGTGGGATGTAATAAGGGCTAGGTTAGAGATTAAGAGGAGGGCAGAGAGAAAGTTAATCAAGGATCCTTTTAAATTTGCCAAAAAGCTTTTGGAAGAGAAGAGGCACAGAAAACTAGTAATAGCAAAGCAAGAACTAGAAGACCTTTTGAAACAAAAACTTGGTGATCCCCAGAAACACAGCTCGCTCAGCTCCCCTGGATATGTCCTACGACCAGCAGAGCAAATAGTGGGATTTCATGTAGCTCCACCCAAATTGAGTGAGATTAGGCAGGGGTTAGAAAAATCCAGGCCAATTTCAGCCCCGGGCCCAAATAGAATACCGTATAGGTTGTATAGGAGGTGCCTGACAGTTCTAAATTGTTATGGAGACTACTGTAAGTTTGGAAGAAGCAAACCCTTGGAATGGTGAAGGTCAGTGGCCATCTATATATATAAAAAAAAAAAAATATATATATATATATATATATATATATATATATATATATATATATATATATATATATATAAAACATTAGTCGGTTTAGTAGTGTTGCTGTACTGAATGTGGGGGAAATATTTTCTTTTCAGTGGTAGCAAGGAGTTTGTTTAACTGCTTCCTAAAAAAATGGATACATAGACAAGCTGCCATAAGGCAGGCATACCAGGTTTTCCGGGGTGTGTGGAGCATGCTTCAGAAATATGGGAACAGATCCAGTCTGCCAAGAGAGACAAGAAAGACCTCCATGTATTCTGGCTGGACCTGGTAAATGCCTATGGATTGGTTCCATACCATCTCATCAGCTATGCTTTGCAGTTTATTCATGTACCTGAGTGTATTAGAAGCTTGGAAGACATTTACTATGTGGACCTTAAAATATGTAATTTAACACAGGAGTACACAACTGGAAAAAGGAATTGTAACGGGATGTGCAATCTCTCCCATCTTCTTTAGAGCTGCATTTGAGATCATCCTAATTGGTGTCAGACAGATGACCTTAGTGTTCCGTGCACAGTCTGGAGTGAGATTGCCAGTTCTGCGCAGCTATATAGATGACAGAACGAGAATCCTCAAGACTGCTGCATATACGAACAGACTCTTGAAAAGGCTGGAAGAGCTTTTGGCATGGGCCAAGATGAAGATTAAGCCAACAAAATCATGTTGGCTTAAGGAGCACATTTAGCGCCATAGCACCCCTAAAATACTATTATGTGGGACATGGATGTGCACGGTGTGACTGAAGTGATTGAAGTTGCGCTCTGCTCTATTTGTGCATGCTCATCAACAGGGCTGCGAGCTCCAGTGACAGGATAGTGCTGAGCCACTCACATACACAATCAAATCTGGCTTCCATCTAAATGGTGGCGGCGCATGCAACACATTTGAATTCTACATGAGAATTTTTGCTTTTAAAGCACTTTGGTGCAATTAAACCATTTCAAACATTGCTGACAAGAGAAAGAGAAAACACCTGCAGCAGCATCAATTTCACTTCTTCAGATGATTATTAACTGTATTAACTGAAGTACCATGTTTTTTTGTCAAATGGCATGGTTTATGAACATGGAGAAAAACCAGGTTGATTCTTATCACACCAAATGAAATGTATATCCTCATCACATATTATATCTAGAATTACAAATATTTCCCAGGATTTTACTACTGACCCTATGCAAATTAAGTCATTTTTTAAATCCTACTATTCAGAATGATATACTGTATGTCAGAGTTACCTAAAGCTTTTGTATCCATGTTTGATTTCTTAAAAAATCTTCACTTACCAAGAATTACTGAACACTGCAGAAAGCAGTCTGAAAACCCCTTGAAATTAAGAGATTATCCACTCAATCTATTGATGTTCCTGAAGTTATTTAGTTGGACTCTGAGAAGGCTTTTGAATGGGTGGAGTGGGAGTATTTGTTTGAAACTCAACAAAAGCAAAAAGAGAAACGTCCCATTTTCAGGACACTGTAATTTAAAGGTAATTTTGTAAAAATCCAAATAATTTTACAGATCTTTAATGTAAAAGGTTTAAACAATGTGTTCCATGCTTGTTCAATGAACCATAAACAATGAATGAACATGTAGCGAATCAGCTCTATGAAATATTAATAATCAATCATAACTTGTTATAATCGATCATGAATATTTGGATCAGTTAATCGGTTAACTTGATGTAGCTACATTAACATTACAACCAAATACTCGGTTCATCCCGTGAACACTCAATATTGGTTATTAATTAATTAATTAATTAATAGAAATGTACATTTCCGGGGCAGGGGAAATGTCTTTCTTACTAAGTATTAAGAGCAAGTAGTCAAAATCTATGATTAGTGACTTTAGATATGAGCTTGAGACACAGACAACTTTACATGTGACATGAACAAGACTTTATTAACTAGACTAAACATTTAAACTACTCTAACATACATATACATACATTCATACAGTTTACCAAGGGAAAGAGGGCTGAAGCAGAATACAGGAAGGCAAGAAGTTATAGCATTGTTTGAAGTTCAGCAGATCAACAGCCTGAGCAAACCATCATATTAGTTCTGACACGCCCTTTTAGAAAGGGGTTAAGGATACTTAATGTATCAAATAATGAGACTAAGTTTGATACTTGCATGTCCCATTTGAATTAAACTGTCCTGATGCAATTTGTTGATGGCTTGAGTTGATCTTTGATGATGTTGTCTTGATGAGAGAGAGAACCAGTGGGAGTCAGAGACAAGGCCGTAGCCTGGTGCACGCTTGGGAGTCCTTGGGGCCTTCTAGTTTGGCATCATTCAGCAAGAGAGTGAGAGAGCACAAGGCTCAGAGGACCAGAAAACAAGAGAGGCAGGAAGCAAGAGAGGCTAAGAGAGCGAAGAGACGAGAGGACTAAGAGAGGGCTAAGAGAGGGCTAAGAGAGCATTTATAACCTTAGAAAACATGTCCCACCTCTCATTGGCTCGACCAATGAGAAGGGTTTGGGTTCCAGGCGGGAATTTGGTTTATTGCTCTTTGTTCTCACATTTCTCATTGCATGAGCAAGAAAGAAACTAGGAAATATACTTGTAATACTAATATGTTGTTGTTATCGACATATCATGTACACAGTCATTTCGATCTTCAAAATACCAAGTTATAGAGACCAAATATGCCACACATATGATTTCGGTTAACCATAGTATGCAAAGTCTGAAACATTAACCCATTAGAGTTTGAAAGAAAATATAGATCAACAACACTTAGGAAAATTATGAGATGGAACATTAGATACATGTCAATGAATTTATCACATGGATATATAGAATATATATATAGGATTAACAGGGTTCATTTCTCTTTCTCAGTAAGAGAATGAAGTGAGGGTCAGCACTTCTCTGAACATTCCTTTGGAGGTCGTAAAAGTCTCCCTTACTCTGGGCATGAGAGAGTTCCTTTGTCAAGGCTCATTTGCATGTTTATGACAGTAAGAGATTTTGGGCTGAATGACTCAAAAGATAGTAAAACATCGCGTAATATCATTCTACAGAGATCTTATATTCGAATTCAGCTCGGACAAATCGTAAGGTTTAATTTGATACCAAGAAACGTGTGTTTAGTACACTTAAAAGGGAATATACACTCTGAGGCTATTAAATATGAGGCCTCAGAGTTTAAAACACACAACGAAACAGTTCTAACGAGTTTGATATACCTCAGAAATACACAACATACAGGGATTACACGTATTTCATTAGCAATATGCAGTTCTGTGTTTAACTGAAAAACACACACACACACATTGTTGCGTTCAAAGTTTCCCCCTTCCTGTCCACACGATAAGCACGTGGTGAGCATGCAGATGTCACATGCGGTTCTCTGTCAATAGTTCATTGTCTCTTTGTCAATACATTTATTGTGCTTGTGGAGACTGGTTGGCACTATTTCAGTAATTAGGGGAGTTTTTAACAGTAAGTTCTTGTTTGTTCGTGAATCTGTTAAGCCACTGATCCTCCGCCATACCTTACAAACATGAACCTGTGGAACGTCATTTAGGCAATAACAGCTTTAAGACGGTAGGCTATTAAGGTCACAGTTATAAAAACTTTGGACACTAAAGAGAATTTTCTACTGACTCTGAAAAACACCAAAAGAAAGATTCCCAGGGTCCCTGAACGTGCCTTTGGCAAGCTGCATGGAGGCATGAGGGCTGCAGATGTGGCCAGGGCAATAAATTGCAATGTCCGTACTGTGAGACGCCTAAGACAGGGCTACAGGGAGACAAGAAGGACAGCTGATTGTCCTCACAGTGGCAGATCACATGTAACAACACCTGCATAGGATCTGTATATCCAAATATAACATATGTGGGACAGGTACAGGATGGCAACAACAACTGCCCAAGTTACACCAGGAATGCACAATCCATCCATCAGTGCTCAGACTGTCTGCAATAGGCTGAGAGAGGCTGGACCGAGGACTTGTTGGCCTGTTGTAAGGCAGGTCCTAACCAGACATCACCGGCAACAACGTCGCCTATGGACATAAACCCACATTCACTGGATGAGACAGGACTGGCAAAAAGTGCTCTTCACTGACAAGTCGCAGTTTTGTCTTACCAGGGGTGATGGTCGGACTTACAGCATCATCGGACTGAGCATGTTGTCATTGCAGGCAATCTCAACGCTGTGCGTTACCCTTCCTGCAGGCTCATCCTGACATGTCCCTCCAGCAAGACAATGCCATACTGCTCGTTCTGTGCTTGATTTCCTGCAAGACCTGAATGTCATGTTCTGCCATGGCCAGCAAAGAGCCTGGATCTCAATCCCATTGAGCACGTCTGGGACCTGTTGGATCGGAGGGTGAGGGCTAGGGCCATTCCCCCCAGAAATGTCTGGGAACTTGCAAGTGCCTTAGTGGAAGAGTAGGGTAACATCTAACAGCAAGAACTGGCAAATCTTAATGCAGCTGTTACCCACACCAGATACTGATGGGTACTTTTGATTTTGACCTCCCCTTTGTTCAGGGACACATTATTCTATTTCTGTTAGTCACATGTCTGTCAAAATTGTTCAGTTTATGTCTTAGTTGTTGAATCTTTTTATGTTCATACAAATATTTACACATGTTAAGTTTGACGAAAATAAAAAAAAAGTTTGATGAAAATGAGAGGACGTTTCTTTTTTGCTGAGTTTAGAGTGAGTTCTCAATACTTTATGTTAACAAGAGGGACAAGTCAGGGTTGACCACTGAGTCCATTATTATTTGCCCTATTTAATTGAGCCTCTCTTAATTGCACTTAAAACATCTATAGATATACAGGGCATAACTTGTTGGTATACTGAATACTAGCTTTCTTTATATGCAGATGATGGCTGGTAAAGTTAGTTATATTAAAATAAATATTTTACCATGTTTTTTGTATCTTTCCAGTGCCTTCCAGTTCTCCTTCCAAAGTATTTTTTCTATTCCATGGATAGGCTTATAACAGCATTTGTGTGGGGAGGTAGGAAACCAAGAATCCGGAAAGAAATTCTTCAAAGAAGTAGAAGCGAGGGTGGGCTTGCGCTACCAAACTTACAGTTCTGTTTTTGGGCAGCAAATATACAGAAAATAATTCATTGGGTTAAACTCCATTAAACTGCTTGGTTCTCAGCTTTAGTTTCTTCAAAACTCCATTCATCTCTATCCCATTTTACTAGAAATGCTATGGTTATTTCTACTTTAAGGAATCAGTTTCAATCGCATTTTAAGTTCAATGATTTATCTATTGTCGAAAACATATATCATAACTATCTTTTTTAGCCAGGGAGACATTTTAATATAACTTATATTAATTGCATATGGTGGGACTAACTAAATTGAAACACATTTATATAGATAAAGGCAGATTGGCAAAAAGAGCTAGGAGGGAGTACAGCAGATGAGGTATGGCAGGATGCTTTGGATCAGATAAATGGTAGTTTAAAGCAGCAACAACAGCAGTATGGTAAAACCCACCAGTCTTAAATAAATAATTACATTTATTATTAAGAAAAAGTATAATAGACAATTCTTCCACAAAGTAATAAAGTTAGGTTGGCTGTTTTCATTTGCAAAGCAATGACAATTCAGCTTGCTGCACTAATATCGAATTCTACTTAAACACATTCACAGGCAGGTATTTTACAAAAGCTTTGAAAGTTGTTCAGTCATCCAGAATGTTGAGTCAGAATCATTCAATTGTATAGTGATTCACTGAAAATGATATAAAAACAATTGTATATTTTTATATGTTAAAGAATTTATGTTTTTGATCTTACTATACATTTAACACAGTTACCTCAGATATTTTTTCCATCTGCTGCTCTCTACAGGTACAAACACATTTCTGAGGACTACATCTTCTCGCCCGATTGGACGTGGCCGCTTCATATTCTCTGAAAACTATGCAAAATACACAGAGATGGACCCATCAGTCTCGCAGAGAGTAGTCCTACCTGTGAAGTCAAGCACTGCCTCCCCAACGCCTGCCCTACCCAAGGCCCCCTGTTCTACTGGTGCAGACCCCTGTGTTTTTTCGAAAGATCTCAATGATCCTAATACATTTGGTGCCACAAATGGGAGTGTTTTAGTGTGGGCGGACCTGCGTCGCACACTGTCATTTGCATGGGAGCTGCATGTATTTGGTTCTGCTGCCCTCTTCATTCTTTTGTGTGCCGGCGCTGTCTTTGGCTTAGCATTAGTTCCCAGCATGCACTGCCCTCACCATGGTGAACTGGTGCTTGCCAACAGCCTCTTGCTAGTTGCAGGTACAGTTAGGGCTGGACACTTCTTGATCGACCCTTATGGGACACGACTCCTTCTACCACCTCCTGTCATAATAGCTTTATACACGCTCCCCTTGCCGCTGTTTATTTTGGCACAGGCTGCATTGGTTATACTTGCACTAAATGAAACAGGAGCAACTTTGCTACCTCCAGCACTTCAGAGCCCCCCTTTGTTGGGAGTGTTGGCTGTTTTACAATGCACTCTGCTACTTGCTGCTGACTTACTTTCACCTGCGCTCTCGCCAGCTGTTCCCATCGTCCTACAGAGCCTCACACTGACTGCAGGCCTGGCACTGTGTTTAGGGTACCTCTTCCTGGCTTTGCCATGCCTCTCACAAACACATGCACCTCGGGCTGGAAATAAGGTCCTGGGTGAAGGGAGGGTGCGAGTTTTGGTATGGGTAGTGGCAGTTTGTGCTCTTCTTGGGGCAGTGTGCTGTCTGTTGCACATATACTCCTGCCTGTGGTTATATGGGCTTCTAGGAGACTGGAGGCGCTTTTGTTGGATATGGTGGCTCTGCCAGTTTTGGGCAAGATTGTTGGAGCTTGCTTGGGCTTTCTGCCTGCTTTTGGTGTCCTCCTGGGTCTTCTGGAAACCCAGTGGAGGCCAAATATGTGGAGCACCAAGACAGGAAGAAGCTGCCTCAGAAAACCAGCCCTCATCCTCGCACCCATCAAACTCTACTGGCAGACATACCTGCTGGGCAAAGATTGTGCAGAGTCTGAAGGTCAGGCAACAAACGAAATCTGATAGCAATGGGAATGGAGAGTTGTCCAATAACTGGGCAGGACAGGAGCGATCAGGGGCAGATATTAGCAACAGCATGATACGAAATCATGGCTTAATCAAAGACAGCAATCTAAAGATCTTTGCAGGGGGTTCAGCAGGGTTAAGGCTGCAGGCACTTGTGCTGCCACCTCAGCGATCTGAAAGTAGTAGCTTGGACAGGGACAAGGAGTCAGCCATCTCGCTCTATGACTTTGACCTGCGCCCTCCAACCCCTATTGACCTGAGCCGCAGTATTGATGAGGCGCTTCATCGTGAGCATCTGTTAAGGGGCGGAAGCCTGTTCCAGCCACTGCAACCACTATCACCTCCTCCATCTCCAGATGTGTGGATGCGACGGAATAGTGAACCACAGATCACAATGTCATTGAGTAGTGATGAACACACACTGCTCACAGAGTCCTACGTAGGTCTGGATCGCTCCATACCTAGTGCTGTGCCTAGCCGACAGGTCACAGCCCCCCCTACACCCACCCATCAGGGCTTCCGTTGGGTCTCGGAGGCACCAGTACCCTCCTCAATGTCCTGCCCTGTCTCACTGCATCCATCTCCAAGCACTGGCCATGCCCTGGTGCCAAGCACGGAAAACACTAGGCCGTTTCTAACCCCTGACCTTGACAGTTCACAATCGAATAGCAGAAGTCGGTGCAGTTACCTGAAAGTCAGTCATCAGGATGACTTGGCCAGCTACAGTAGTGACATTATTGAACTTTGAAGTTGTTTGTTGTGGCACATATTCCATAAAAATCTGAGTTAAACAGCGACAAGATGCAACTAACCCCTTAAGTTAATTGTAAGGATATTATTACTAAGGGTTTCCTTAATTTAAGGGCTTAGTTGCTACTAGCTGCAGAGCATAATTAAAGTGTTTTGGAATTTTAAGGAAGAGGAACACATTGTTTATTGTACTTCCAATCATTCCTGAAATACAGTATACCTGAAACAGATCAAAATATTACCATAGCAGTTATCATTCAGAAGTATGGTCAAGATTTCAACACAGCTGGATGCTCCCGCACCACTACTTTATCCAAAACAGTATAATTATTCCTGTCCAGAGCAATAATTCAAGCTGTGAGTATAAAAAATAAGACAATGTAAATTCTATATTTTTGTTGTTTGTAAATAAGGAGATATTCTGATAATGAATTGCATTTACTGTAAATGACAGTCTTCCCTATTGTAAGAATATTCTGGTCCTGATGGAATAAGGACTGAAAGTAGACTTGGATTTTCCAGATTTGTGTACAATACAATAGGTAAACATCTTAAATAATGTTATAGTGTGACATGAAAGGGAAGTGATTTATATATGTTTTGCCCTATTTCTCATTGCTTAGCTGGAAACCAAAATCTTTTTTTGCCTCCCTTACAATGTTTAAAATGGTGGGATAAGAACAATTTCATAAAAAAAAATATCTGTATTATTGGCTGGCAAGGGGAAAATACTGTATACTATGCAGAGTTGCCAGCAAAGAGGCTGATAAATGTTAAAATTGTGGTCATGTGACAGTGTAGTGAATCATTTATAGACTGCTGTGACCCAGTAACCAAAACAAAGTTCTTTCCTAATGTGTCCCAATGTTTATTTGGGCTGGCCTTTCATTGTCGACAGCTGTAATATTGTTTGTGTAGCTTTCTTTCTTTCCAAAAATAAATAAATAAATCAGTGCCATAGTAGAAAACATGATATCGCTTCATGTCTCTGTGTACTGTTCTGTTTGCTTTGGAATAAAACAGATGGAACATGTGTTGTCTCTACAATTTTTCAATGAAACATTTTACAAAAGCATTTACATTTTATTACATTTATGTTCTTAGTAAGTGCTATGTGCCTATGCCATAAGAACTGGTTACAGAATCAGCACTGGAATTAGAACTTGTTCCACCTTTAATATGACCTATAACGTGAACAATTCAATTGAAAAACAAACTGAAATCTTTGAGTGGAAAAAAACCCCAAAAAAACCCCACAATAACCTGGTTGCATAAGTGTGCACACCCTTAAACTGATACTTTGTTGAAGCACTTTTTGATTTTATTACAGCACTCAGTCTTTTTGGGAAGGAGTCTATTAGCATGGCACATCTTGACGTGGCAATATTTGCCCACTCATCTTTGCAAAAGCGCTCCAAATCTGTCAGATTGTGAGAAAATCTCCTGTGCACAGCTCTCTTCAGATCACCCCACAGACCATGTATGGTTGGCTGGCAGTGACCCTCTAGTCCACCAGGGAAAACTCCAACGTAGCAGCACTCAGCCAGGGACTCCTGTGAATATCCCCACACCCGCCTGTTGCCTCACACCCTAGGAAACTCCAGAGAAGAATAGAGTCCATCCCCTATCCAGGATTACGGATCCAGTGACAAGACTGTGCGTCAAGGTAAGCCCCACCAGATCCAACTGGTAGCGCTCCACCTCCATCACCAGTTCCGGCTCCTATCCCCCTAGTGATGTCCCCTCCACGTCCCCAGAGATAGCCTTTGCTGCCCGGGTCTGGTCCGTCGAGACCCCCGGCCTTCACTGCTACCCATATGGCAGTGCACCCGACTCCTGCGGTTTCTCCAAAGGGTGGTGGGCCCAAGGGATCATTTAAAAATATAAAATTACTATAATATAAAATAATAATAAGTCAGAATTAGGAATAGCTTTCTCTCAAACAATTAAGATGAGTGCCTAATAATTATTTTGAGACTATTATGGAGCAATTTCCAGAACATAGAACAATGTCCAGAACACAAGCAATTTCTGTCCGGACGTTGACAGTTGTAGTCCTCATCTTTTGTTTGTAGACCTCATGAAATGTTTGTGCCATTGTGAAGTAAATTTTCCAGTCTCTGACTTTACCTTTAGAAACACTAATAAAAAGAGTAAAAGTTATATGAAAGGACAAACCTACAGTAAGTTACAGTAAGTAGCTACAAAAAATTGCAATAAGAAAACACAAGATCAGAAATGCAATGTTTTTTATAAACAAGGTTCGGGAGGAGCAAGGTCATTTAATCCGACCAATCACATTGCAAGGCATTCACTTTCATCAGAACAGCTCTTCCATCCAAACAATCTCGTTATTTAACAGAAGCTACCACAGCAGATCAATTGTTTTTACAGGATTGACTGATATCAAGTTAAGTGTTATAATTTTACTCTGTCTTTCCTTCTATGAAGCATAGTATGAAGCTGCTTCAGCAAACTAGCTGATTCGGCACTGAATAAATGTGAAACAGTTCTCAATGACTGCTATATGTTCTCTTATCTAAACTTTCCACCTGGAGCGGACCATTGCACAAGCTGCCTCCTCGAACGGGTGCTGATCTGGCTACTCAAATTCTATCCCAGCTCCATTTGAACACGAGGGAAACAAAGATTAACTATTTAATTCAATCACCATTCTAATGCTCCCCATCATTTCAATCTGGTTCTCCCACACAGCTGATTCCTGTCAGCCTCATTACCTCACCGCGCAGCTCATTTAGGGCTTGATCCATTCAGCGATTCTGTTTGTCAACTTCTAACATGAATATCACGATCGTTCTCACTTCAAAAATGCCATCTGGAATGCGATTCATCCCCTTCGGAAAATGGGGGCAATAATGCACAATGAACTCCATCCAATCGACCGATATACTAATTACAACTTCTTTTCAAACCAACGCAGACATTTTAACGTGAGCTCGCTGCACACAACACTCGCTCTGTCCATTCCACAGTACACACAACACAGCCTCTATCCGAGCAGACACAAGTCAAAGTTGGCTCTGTAAGAGGCGGATCATGCGCCACGTCCCAACCCATTCATAATCATTGGATTACAAACTCTTATTTACAAGCTTGACCATACAACTTAATTGCTGCATGATTTTAAAAGAGTTCAACATCTGCCATAAATCCAACTCTCAGGCACAAACTCCCATGATTTCATACATCCTTGCCAAAACGAGATGAGTCATCCTATGCTATTTATGCAGAGTCATGAAATGACTCACATTACATTGGAAAACAAATCTACATAGCCCACAGACAACAGTATTTTACTGGACACTCAGTTTCAGGTACCTTCTAATTTCATGACAAACCAACTTTAAATGATATTGTTTGTATGCATATGCAAGCATGTTTCCTGACATAATTTCACACATTCCCTTTCCAAACACCACAACTGTTCACGTCGCACAACCGTAGCGCGTCATTCAGACCATGTGTCTCAGCCTCCATGGCTACGTTACCCATATTATGCCACTCATACCAAACAAACCATCACCCACCTAGCAACTGACAACAATGTGGTTGATACCAGGAAAATTCCGTGTTTGGCGGGAAGCTTTTTTCATAAAACCCGGAAAATTCCGTGTTTGGAAGGGAAAGAGTTAATATAATTATCATTTAATTATTTTTAAACCATTAAAATCAAATTTTGTCTAAATTACACAATGATGATTAATCGACTTTATGGACGTTGCAGTTTTTGTCGTCTGTTAATGCTGATGTTCTGTGAAGCTGCTTTGAAACGATGTGTGTTGTGAAAGGCGCTATACAAATAAAATTGAATTGAATTGAATTGAATTGAATTGTTTCAGGTCTTCCCTGAAATATCTTGTGGTTGTTTCAGGTCTTCCCTGAAACATCTCACCATAAGCCTGCATCTTCGCACCAATCAGTTTCATTCAAACATAGCCTACCTATGCCCTCATGTCGAATGCTGTTCTCAACCCATTTGTACCGCAGAATGAGTTTCTCTTAATTGTCTACTCTCAAGGAGACCTTGAACAATCTGCCAGTGAGGTATGACTCAAATCATCCAAGCGCTGTTCCTGTGATGCCCAGGTCAGAGAGGGTGGACAGGAGGATCTTGTGGTTCACTGTATCGAAGGCAGTAGACAAGTCAAGAAGGGTGATAATGCTAGGAAAGATTTAGCATGTCGATGTGGGTATGAA
This sequence comes from Xyrauchen texanus, assembly GCF_025860055.1. NCBI lineage: Eukaryota > Metazoa > Chordata > Actinopteri > Cypriniformes > Catostomidae > Xyrauchen > Xyrauchen texanus. The sequence goes on from NC_068312.1 coordinate 4,847,107, forward strand.
ATATTGATAGAATATTGGACTAGGGATGGGTTGCGCCAACAAAGATTAATCTTAAATTTAGATTAAATCAAGGTTCATCTGATAATTTTAGTGCACCAAACCTTAAACCTTGTTTAAAAATAATCAGGGTTACATTTTAATCATCGATTTAATCCTCATTTAAATTTCACAGTAAATCTGAGTTAACTTTAATCCTGTGGTTTAAATAAAAAACTGACCTATCGTGGATGATCCATCAGCCCTCTGAGAGACGTTTATTATATAATTTATGTTTATTATGGTCCAAAATGTTGAGCCGTTGATAGGCCTCTTCGAGGAGAAGCAAGAGTAGAACATAATTCTGGCAATTAACGAGAACGGTTACAAGCAACAGGTGATCGTTTTTGCTCCCCTCCTCTCTTATACTCGTTTCAGTCTGCAGCATGGGCTGTTAAATTCTGCGGGACAGGGCTCAACTGGTGGTGGTGGGGAGGTGGAGGTTGCAGTGTTAGCACACCGAAACAGCAATGTGATAGATTGTGAGCGGACTTATAAAGCATTGGCTTACGTGCGATTGGCTAGGAGTTACCCAGCAAATGATGTGATGTACACCTGCTGGTCTTCCCGCTAGAACTACGCTCCACTTCCATTTCTATCGGGAAGACACGCAGGCTTGAGTGAAGTTTGAGATGCCATTTATTTGATAGATGTAAAATGGGAGGTGATGTCTCTCTCTTTGGCGTAGGATCCGTCCGGCAGTCCGAGGGAGTTGTACCCGGAACCGTCATGTCCTGCCGGAGATAGGAGGCAGGGGCGAGGAGCTTACCCCCAAAAAGAGAGAAAGTAGTATAGTACCCCCAAAAGAGATGATCCAGTTTGGTACGAACCAGGTCTTGTGTTGGGCGTTCATTCTGGAGGAGGAATTAAGAGATGCGACCGTCAGATTGACGTGAAATTTGTAATACCTCTGGCGTGGTTGTGTGAAGCCTTTGCGATGGGAAAGATTTTTTAAATTTTTTTCCCCGAGTTTGATTTCATCCCTGTGCATTTCCTCTTTGTCCTTGAGTGTGATTTTGGGCACTCCGACGAGAGCCCCTGGTTGATCAGAATCTTTGCTTTAGGCCGGCATTGCTGTGCAGTGTCGGCATTTGATATGAAAACCCTCCGGCGAGGGAAAGATGTTTGAGGTATCTTTGCCGTAGGGGACAACGTGTGTAGAGCCATACGATAATGGCGACATTGCGTGCAGTCCCTTCGTTGAAAGACATTTGGTATGAAAACCCTCTGATGAGGGAAAGTTGTTTGATGGTTATCTTTGCCAGAGTGAACAGCATACATAACGCCATACGATAATGGCGATGCCATACCTTGTTGAAAGCCATCTTGTTATGGTGCGAGCTTCTGGCTAGGGCGGCTTGTTTGAGCAATACCTATGCGAAGGAACTGTGCTTGAGATTATGGAAGCCCGGAAAGGGGGCGGGGTTGACATAGTTATGTGCTGTCCTTGCGAACGGTGAGCTTGCTTGAATTGAATTATTGTGTAGGTAAGGATGAGCTGGGGAAGAGCCACCAACCACCACCAGATATGCATGAGAACTTATGGCTGATGGAGAGTTGAGCTTGTTTGATGATTTGAGTCAAGTTGACTATTTCAGGTACAATTGGGGAGAGCAGGGGCCAAGCATCTTCATTGTAGATTCCAGTATACCTTGAAGGGTGCCCGTCGAGCTGGTCTGTGGAACTCCTGCGAAGCGAGGAAGGGGGTCAGAGACTACGTTGAAAAACCCGGGAATGTGTCTGGCTGGGATGATGAAGTTACAGGAAATGTTCTGCCATGCCAGACGTCTCATAGGGGACATGATGGTTCGAGGAGGGCCAGACTATATTGATTGTAGTAACGACTGCGGAATTGTCACATGACTACGATGCATTTGAGTTTCTGGAGGGAACCAACGCTGGCTGTGATGATGGGTGTGGAATAAGAAAGGCCTATTTTAAACTTCTTTTGTAGATGTAGCATGCTGTGTCATCACGGATGCAGTGGTTCTGGAAATTTATTTTCCTATTTCTGAACTCAAACGTATTTTACCCCATATAGGTTAAAGAACCATTTCATTGGAGGGTAGAGGGGAAGGTTGTTTGCTGGACTGTATGATGAAGTGCTGTACGAATTGCGAGGAAGGATTTGAAGCTTGGGTCTCGGTGTCATTTCTTTCTTCACTCCGCTAAGCCGCATCGAGACTGGGATTGTAGATTGAGAACATTTGTTAAATACATTCAATTATGAAATATCTAGCAATGGGATTACTTACGAAGAGAGCGTCTGGAGTGTAGGAAGCTATATTGAAGAAAGTATAATTCTGGCCATTCCCCTGTGAACCATGGTTCTAGACGGCAATCCTATGGAGGGAGCCATGTCCGAGAAATAGGGGCATGTCATCCGGAGATTCTCGCCAGCCATCATCGATTGGCTGTCTATGGAATGAGCTAGTGTGAGGAGGCAGATAAATGGCGGAGTGGCCTTGAGGAATGATAAGCATGGCAAAATTGATGGCCTGATGGGGCTGGAGATTGCGTTGGAGACCCAAACTGACCAGGGAACGACGTGAAAATAGACCTGATCCTGTCATGTTTCTTTAGGGGGGAAGCTTGCATGGTTAGAGAATGTGTGTGATGTCTTGAATTCTAGAGACGTGGCTCGTTTTTTTATTTTATTTTTTGTACTCCCGACATAGAGCCCTAAAGATACAGTGGACAGTTTCGTTTTTGAAGGAGGTGTGCCCCAAAACATACAAAAATGTGTGCATTTTTGTGCAAATCATCTTGCACGAGACAGCTTGAATCGGGATCTTCAAGAATGTGATTCTCGAGCATGGATCAGTTCCGGCTGTTCATGTCCCACCTTTACGACCTGAAGATGCAGTATCGCACTTTATATTTTGTGAATATTTGCAAATCTCCTTCCGAATGTGCTTGATAGCTGATTCGACAGCTGATGTGCCAAGTTACCATTGTCTCTGACATATTCCGGAGACCAGATACACGCACGCCTAAACATGTATGGCTGAATTCCGGCATTTTTATCATATTGGTTCTGATTAGTTGTTGCTGTAGTGCTCTGACCACGATGAGTGAATGATTTGTGAAGACATGCCAACAAATTTCTGCTCTTTGATGATGCCTGAATGATAATAAAATGGAAGTACGCCATGAGATGGGAATTGCTCGCTGTATGACCTGATCATAGCGAAATGCCTTACGCTGGTGGTAGATAATCTGATGAATAGGGGAAGCGGTGCGGAGCCTACTGCTAGGTGTCAGAGGCGCGCCGCAACAGTGGTGCTAGCGATGAGAACATTGAAGTACATCTGGAGTAAGAAAGTGCTGCGTATTATGGATCACGAAAATGCGCCCTTGGAGGCGCACTGGGAACCTCACAGAATGTTGTACCAAACAAAGTAAATTCTTTTGCAAGGCTTGGTGAAGGCTATATTAACCCGTTGATATGTATTTGTTTGCACTCGGGAGTGACGTCACTCTGCTTACATTTAATATATTAGCATTCTGATATATGCATGCATGGATATGCGATTAAGGTTAACAGATTATACGTCTTTTCGAAGGTCTAAGTGTTCGACGTTGATATCCGATCTCTGTTGCATGATAGCAGTCCTCCAGAAACAGCAATTTGTTTATTTGTGCCGGAAGTGCGGATGACAGCATGCAATATCAAAAACGGGACTTCATACCTTATTATGAAATCGCGATCGCCAGATGAATCCAGTTCAGCCTGCTTGGGTCAATTGTCCGTGACAGTTCATTCTATAACGTCCAGTAGCACTTTTGTACGTAATTATACATCTTGATATGTTCTCCATGTTTACATGAGATCTCACCTGGAAGAATTACACTTCATCGTCGTTCTTCGACAGACTATGCAATCTGAGCAGCATTCCTGTTGTAAAACTGTATATTATCTTATATATGAAGTCTTCTAAACAGAATGAGCCCATCTCAAAGTCCAAAACGTTTTTTTTTTGAGATTGTAGTTTTTTGCTTTAAATTAACAACATATATTAATTCTGAAACTTGAGAAGTGAAGCCCAAAGTGTCTTCTTTCAAATGATACTACAACTGTGTCCATACTCCAAAGGCTTCAGTAAATACAACCATTTAAGTTCAGGTATGTCATTTTCATACCTTTTTTGTACTGAAAAAGGGTTAAACTGTGATGCCATGCTCCCTCGGAATGCCCACATCATGGGCTTGGTCTTTCCTAGTAAGTAGGGCATAGGGATGATAAATTGTATTGGAAAGCACCCATTACGTGATTTGGTCGAAGGCGACCAGCAAAACGGGGATATCTTACTGAATGGAGTAATGGGACCCCGTACAATAAACACTGACTGTACATGATGATATGCCTGAATTATTATCTTAATTCCCCGATGTGGAATGCTCGGGCATGCGCATGTTGAATGGCATGTGAATGAACCTTGACTGAGTTGCCCTCATGAGATTGCGCGATTGCCTGCCATTACTATGTGAGTGAATGCGCGGTTGACATGAAATACTGGCTTTTGATATTGATGCGGATGCGTTATGATGAACAGACAGCATTGCCACTTTATAATAAACCAACACATTCTTATGTTTCAAAACCGGACGCGTCGTAAAATGACGCCAAAGGTACACCCAGCGCGTCGATAAGTGACACCAAGGGGTCCTGCCCGAGCGTCCGTATGTGACGAGTTGGGGTGTGAGAATGTCTTGAATAAACAGGCAGCATGGCAACGGAAGGCCTAGACCCATGACTAAATCTGAATGCATTTGATGGATATGAAAATGACTTAGCTCATTTCTGATGGAAACCAGCTGCTGCCTGAGCCGATGATTTTAACGGACTTGGCGTGGTGCGTGCTCCTTCGGGTCGTGCAATCCGATTGAGAGAGATCTCCTAAATGAATGAGATATGGGTGAAGATAAGGTTTGCTGGTTGTTTACTCCCCATGGGTTTGTTGTTGGCAGAAGTTGAGATGAAGCAATGACGTCGTTGGAAAGGGAAGGCGGGCTTCCAGAGATGTTCTGTGCACTGGTTCTCCTGTGGCCTGGAGAGGTTGAAACATGTCTATTTGCTGAATTACCCAGCTAATGATGTGATTATGTACAACTGCTAGTCTTCCCGCTAGAACTACGCTGCACTTCCATTTATTCTTATAATTCATTGTCACCTATCTGCAGTCAACCTGTTAGTTTTGCTGCACACCAATTAAAGATATTCTTTACCGCTATGGAGGTATGTGTCATGTCTAATGTATTAAAAATGCCGTCAGAATACAAACAAAGCAGAGGACAAGCAATAACCCAGGTAACAATTTTAGGTTCTAAAACTTTAAAATGTCCAGTTTTCTTGTCGTGATTATAACGTTATTTAAAGGTTAAAAAACGTTTCTTACAACGTTTTCCTAACTTTAATTTCACCCCAAAAAAAAAGTTCTTTGAACGTTTATTTTTAATATTCTAAGAACATTAAAATGTCCATTTTTTTTTACATTATAACGTTATTTAAAGGTTACAAAAACGTTTCTAACAACGTTCTCCTAACTTTAATTTCACCCAAAATAAAACGTACGTTGAACGTTTATTTTTAATATTCTATGAGCATTAAAATGTCAGTTTTTCTTATTGTGATTAGAACATTATTAAAAGGTAAAAAAAAACTTTTCAAACTTTATTTTCCCTCACAATATAACACTAATATAATGTTTAAATAAACATTTAAACAATGTTACATTGTTCTTGTTGTGCTTAGAATGTCATTGAAAGGTTAGAGTAATGTTTTTTTTACATTTTGCAAACTTTATATCCCTCACAATATAATTCTTGGAATGTTTCTTTGTAATATTCCAAGTACTTCCTACCATGAATAGAACATTTGAAGGATAGCATTCCTGCTAAAAAAAAAAAAAAGAATAAATAAAAAAACAACCCTACAAACTGCATTCTATGTCATAAAGAAATCATGTACAATTATGTTATATGAAACATTTATTAAAACTTTTCACAACAGATTTTTAATTTTCAAAACATTTAAAAAACAAAATGGTTTAATGATATAAAAAAAGGAACAAATATAAATGTGTGTGTATTTTATAACATTAAGAGTAACAGTATATAAGTGTGTGTACACATTACACACACTACTGGTGTCCACTCTCCTGATTCTCCACCTGTGAAGTGAAAAGATTGCCTCAAGTTATTATTAGATTCCTCCGTAAGGAGGGAATCTATTGTATTTGACGGTTTTATTAGATTCCTCCGTAAGGAGGGAATCTATTGTATTTGATGGTTTTATTATTAGATTCCTCCGTAAGGAGGGAATCTATTGTATTTGTCGGTTTTATTATTATTATTATTATTAGATTCCTCCGTAAGGAGGGAATCTATTGTATTTGATGGTTTTATTATTATTAGATTCCTCCGTAAGGAGGGAATCTATTGTATTTGACGGTTTTATTAGATTCCTCCGTAAGGAGGGAATCTATTGTATTTGATGGTTTTATTATTATTATTATTATTATTATTAGATTCCTCCATAAGGAGGGAATCTATTGTATTTGTCGGTTTTATTATTATTATTATTATTATTATTATTATTAGATTCCTCCGTAAGGAGGGAATCTATTGTATTTGATGGTTTTATTATTATTATTATTATTATTAGATTCCTCCGTAAGGAGGGAATCTATTGTATTTGTCGGTTTTATTATTATTATTATTATTATTATTATTATTAGATTCCTCCGTAAGGAGGGAATCTATTGTATTTGACGGTTTTATTAGATTCCTCCGTAAGGAGGGAATCTATTGTATTTGACGGTTTTATTATTATTATTATTAGATTCCTCCGTAGGAGGGAATCTATTGTAATTGATGGTTTTATTATTATTATTATTATTATTATTATTATTATTATTATTATTATTATTATTATTAGATTCCTCCGTAGGAGGGAATCTATTGTAATTGATGGTTTTATTATTATTATTATTATTATTATTATTATTAGATTCCTCCGTAGGAGGGAATCTATTGTAATTGATGGTTTTATTATTATTATTATTATTATTAGATTCCTCCGTAGGAGGGAATCTATTGTAATTGATGGTTTTATTATTATTAGATTCCTCCGTAGGAGGGAATCTATTGTAATTGATGGTTTTATTATTAGATTCCTCCGTAGGAGGGAATCTATTGTAATTGATGGTTTTATTATTATTATTATTATTATTATTATTATTATTATTATTATTATTCTTCTCCTTGAGCCCCAATAGCTCAAAAAGTCACTGGTCAAAAATTTTCTAAATTGGCACATTGATACTCCATGCCAACGGGTACCCCCAAACCAAGAATGGCCCACATTCGCCCATAGGTGGCGCTACAGGCCACGCCCAAAAAACAAAATTCAAAGTGATACAATTTCCACGCCATTTGTCCAAATCTTCTGAAATTTGGTGTACATGCCTCATTCCTCATGGGGAACAAAAAGCCTCAAGAACCCATAACTTCCGCCATGATGGATTTTCCCGTACGTTGAAAATTTGCGAAAACCTACAAAACTCTTCTTCTCCTGAACCGTAGCTCCAATTGACTTGAAATTTGGTACACATGTGTAGAATGGACATCCTTGAAAACGTTACTTAGGAAAAATGAATACGATACAAAATGGCTGAAAGGGGCGTGTTTATGTAAATGTCCAAATTTTAACAATATATACGTGTCAATAAATCAAATGTAATTTTGACTGATGGTTTTTCAAACCTAACATGCTTAAAGATGACATCACTCTGAAGTACTGTGCAAAGAATGGCCATGCCAAAATTCCCATTTTCTGGTCTAAAATGTTCTAATTTGGTAAATTAATAGTACAGGCCAACAGGAATCCACAAACCAAGAATGACCGACATACGCCACTAGGGGGCACTACAGGACAAGCCAAAATTCCCATTTTCTGGTCAAAAATGTTCTAATTCGGTACAAGAATAGTACAGGCCAACAGAAATCCACAAACCAAGAATGACCGACATTCGCCACTAGGGGGCACTACAGGACAAGCCAAAATTCCCATTTTCTGGTCAAAAATTTTCTAATTTGGTACTTTGATACTACAGGCCAACAGGAACCCACATACCAAGTGTGGTCCACATTCAGCCCTTAGGGGGCTTACAGGCTACTCCAAAATTTCGCTTTCTGGTCAAAAACGTTCTAATTTGGTACATTGATACTGCAGGTCAACAGGAACCCTCAAACCAAGAATGGCTAACATTCGCCCTAGGGGGCACTACAGGCCATGCCGAAATTCCCATTTTCTGGTCAAAAATGTTCTAATTTGGTACATTAATAGTACAGGCCAAAAGGAATCCACAAACCAAGAATGACCGACATTCACCACTAGGTGGCGCTTAGAGGCCAAGCCGAAATTCCCATTTTCTGGTCAAAAAGTTATAATTTGGTACATTGATACTACAGGCCAACAGGAACCCACAAACCAAGTATGGCCACCATTCGCCATTAGGGGGCTTACAGGCCACTCCCAAAATTTCGTTTTCTGGTCAAAAATTTTCTAATATGGTACATTGATACTACTGGCCAACAGGAACCCACAAACAAAGAATGGCTAACATTCAGCCCTTAGGGGGCACTAGAGGCCACTCGAAATTCCCATTTTATGGTCAAAAATGTTCTAATTTGGTACATTGATACTACAGGTCAACAGGAACCCTCAAACCAAGAATGGCCAACATTCACCCCTAGGGGCGCTACAGGTAATTCCCAAAAGTCCCATTTTCTGGTCAAATATTTTCTAATTATGTACATTGATACTACAGGCCAACAGGAACCCACAAACCAAGAATGACCCACATTTGCCCATAGGAGGCGCTTACAGGCCACGCCCCAAAAAATATTTTCAAAGTGATACCATTTCGCCATTTAACCAATTCTTTTGAATCTTGGTGTACATGCCTCATTTCTCATTGGGAACAAAACGCCTCAAGGATCCATAAGGTATGATGGATTTTCCTGTAGACTGAAAATGTTTCGTTTAGGATTCAGACAGAAATACATGTTTTTTGGATTCATCCATTGAGAGGGTTTAACCCCAACCCTCTACTGATCAATTTGAAATGATTTGCCATTTTGAGGAGGAATCCGCATTGCTGCTTGCAGCTATATTTATTATTATTATTATTATTCTTCTCCTTGAGCCCCAATAGCTCAAAAAGTCACTGGTCAAAAGTTTTCTAAATTGGCACATTGATAGTCCATGCCAACGGGTACCCCCAAACCAAGAATGGTCAACATTCGCCCATAGGTGGCGCTACAGGCCACGCCCAAAAAACAAAATTCAAAGTGATACCATTTCCATGCCATTTGTCCAAATCTTCTGAAACTTGGTGTACATGCCTCATTTCTCATGGGGAACAAAAAGCCTCAAGAACCCATAACTTCCGCCATGATGGATTTTTCCATGACGTTGAAAATTTGCTAAAACCTACAAAACTCTTCTTCTCCTGAACCGTAGCTCCAATTGACTTGAAATTTGGTACACATGTGTAGAATTGAAGTCTTTGAAAACGCTACTTAGGAAAAATGAATACTGATACAAAATGGCTGAAAGGGGCGTGTTTATGTAAATGTCCAAATTTTAACAATATATACGTGTCAATAAATCAAATGTAATTTTGACTGATGGTTTTTCAAACCTAACATGCTTCAAGATGACATCACTCTGAAGTACTACGCAAAGAATGGCTAACATTCGCCCTTAGGGGGCTTACAGGCCATGCCGAAATTCCCATTTTCTGGTCTAAAATGTTCTAATTTGGTACAATGGTACTACAGGCCAACAGGAACCCACAAACCAAGAATGGCCGACATTCAGCCACTAGGGAGCGCTTAAAGGCCACGCCAAAATTCCCGTTTTCTGGTCAAAAATGTTCTAATTTGGTACATTGATACTACAGGCCAACAGGAACCCACAAACCAAGAATGGCCAACATTCGCCATTAGGGGCGCTACAGGTAATTCCCAAAAGTCCCATTTTCTGGTCAAACATTTTCTAATTTGGTACATTGATTCTACAGGCCAAAAGGAACCCACAAACCAAGAATGGCCCAAATTCTCCACTAGGGGGCGCTACAGGCCACTCCAAAATTCCCATTTTCTGGTCAAATATTTTCTAATTTTGTACATTGATACTACAGGCCAACAGGAACCCACAAACCAAGAATGGCCCACATTCGACCATAGGTGGTGCTACAGGCCACGCTCCAAAAAAATATTTTCAAAGTGATAACCATTTCCACGCCATTTGTCCAATTCTTCTGAAACTTGGTGTACATGCCTCATTTCTCATTGGGAACAAAAAGCCTCAAGGATCCATAAGGTCCGGTATGGATTTTCCTGTACATTGAAAATGTTTCGCTTAGGATTCAGACAAAGACATGTTTTTTTGAATTCCTTAATTGGGAGGGTTTATCCCCAACCATCTACTGATCAATTTTAAATGATTTGCCATTTTGAGGAGGAATCCGCATTGCTGCTTGCAGCTATATTTATTATTATTATTATTATTATTATTATTATTAGATTCCTCCATAAGGAGGGAATCTATTGTATTTGTCGGTTTTATTATTATTATTATTATTAGATTCCTCCGTAGGAGGGAATCTATTGTAATTGATGGTTTTATTATTATTATTATTATTATTATTATTATTATTATTATTATTATTCTTCTCCTTGAGCCCCAATAGCTCAAAAAGTCACTGGTCAAAAATTTTCTAAATTGGCACATTGATACTCCATGCCAACGGGTACCCCCAAACCAAGAATGGCCCACATTCGCCCATAGGTGGCGCTACAGGCCACGCCCAAAAAAACAAAATTCAAAGTGATACAATTTCACGCCATTTGTCCAAATCTTCTGAAATTTGGTGTACATGCCTCATTCCTCATGGGGAACAAAAAGCCTCAAGAACCCATAACTTCCGCCATGATGGATTTTCCCGTGACGCTGAAAATTTGCTAAAACCTACAAAACTCTTCTTCTCCTGAACCGTGAGCTCCAATTGACTTGAAATTTGGTACACATGTGTAGAATGGACATCCTTGAAAACGTTACTTAGGAAAAATGAATACGATACAAAATGGCTGAAAGGGGCGTGTTTATGTAAATGTCCAAATTTTAACAATATATACGTGTCAATAAATCAAATGTAATTTTGACTGATGGTTTTTCAAACCTAACATGCTTAAAGATGACATCACTCTGAAGTACTGTGCAAAGAATGGCCATGCCAAAATTCCCATTTTCTGGTCAAAAATGTTCTAATTTGGTAAATTAATAGTACAGGCCAACAGGAATCCACAAACCAAGAATGACCGACATACGCCACTAGGGGCACTACAGGACAAGCCAAAATTCCCATTTTCTGGTCAAAAATGTTCTAATTCGGTACAAGAATAGTACAGGCCAACAGGAATCCACAAACCAAGAATGACCGACATTCGCCACTAGGGGCACTACAGGACATGCCAAAATTCCCATTTTCTGGTCAAAAATTTTCTAATTTGGTACTTTGATACTACAGGCCAACAGGAACCCACATACCAAGTGTGGCCCACATTCGCCCTTAGGGGCGCTTACAGGCTACTCCAAAATTTCGCTTTCTGGTCAAAAACGCTCTAATTTGGTACATTGATACTGCAGGTCAACAGGAACCCTCAAACCAAGAATGGCTAACATTCGCCCTTAGGGGCACTACAGGCCATGCCGAAATTCCCATTTTCTGGTCAAAAATGTTCTAATTTGGTACATTAATAGTACAGGCCAAAAGGAATCCACAAACCAAGAATGACCGACATTCACCACTAGGTGGCGCTTAGAGGCCAAGTCGAAATTCCCATTTTCTGGTCAAAAAGTTATAATTTGGTACATTGATACTACAGGCCAACAGGAACCCACAAACCAAGTATGGCCCACATTCGCCATTAGGGGGCTTACAGGCCACTCCCAAAATTTCGCTTTCTGGTCAAAAATTTTCTAATATGGTACATTGATACTACTGGCCAACAGGAACCCACAAACAAAGAATGGCTAACATTCGCCCTTAGGGGGCACTAGAGGCCACCTGAAATTCCCATTTTATGGTCAAAAATGTTCTAATTTGGTACATTGATACTACAGGTCAACAGGAACCCTCAAACCAAGAATGGCCAACATTCACCCCTAGGGGCGCTTACAGGTAATTCCCAAAAGTCCCATTTTCTGGTCAAATATTTTCTAATTATGTACATTGATACTACAGGCCAACAGGAACCCACAAACCAAGAATGACCCACATTTGCCCATAGGAGGCGCTTACAGGCCACGCTCCCAAAAAATATTTTCAAAGTGATACCATTTCCACGCCATTTAACCAATTCTTTTGAATCTTGGTGTACATGCCTCATTTCTCATTGGGAACAAAACGCCTCAAGGATCCATAAGGTATGATGGATTTTCCTGTAGACTGAAAATGTTTCGCTTAGGATTCAGACAGAAATACATGTTTTTTGGATTCATCCATTGAGAGGGTTTAACCCCAACCCTCTACTGATCAATTTGAAATGATTTGCCATTTTGAGGAGGAATCAGCATTGCTGCTTGCAGCTATATTTATTATTATTATTATTATTATTATTATTATTATTCTCCTTGAGCCCCAATAGCTCAAAAAGTCACTGGTCAAAATTTTCTAAATTGGCACATTGATACTCCATGCCAACGGGTACCCCCAAACCAAGAATGGTCAACATTCGCCCATAGGTGGCGCTACAGGCCACGCCCAAAAACAAAAATTCAAAGTGATATAATTTCCACCCCATTTGTCCAAATCTTCTGAAACTTTGTAAACATGCCTCATTTCTCATGGGGAACAAAAAGCCTCAAGGACCCATACTTCTGCCATTATGGATTTTCCTGTACAGTGAAAATTTTGGAAAACCTACAAAACTCTTCTTCTCCTGAACCTCAGCTCCAATTGACTTGGAATTTGGCACACGGTGTAGTATGTATGTCTTTCCAAACGCTACTTAGCAAAAATGAATACAATACAAAATGGCTGAAATGGACGTGTTTATGTAAATGTACACACAAAAGATGATCAAAATTTTTAAAATCCCATTGATTTACAATGGCTGAGCAAAAGTGCTCCCTCTACTGGACAAATATGGTCCACATGTAAAATCCCATTCACTTACATTGGCTGAGCAAAGAGGCTCCTCTACTGGAGTAACTCTGTCTACCACATGCAGCTCTTCTGTAGCAATCTCTAATGAAGCATTTCGGTCTCCTAGTGGGTGGAGCTCCAGACTTAGACTACAGAAGACATTTTATGCCTGCATGGAGGTATGTCAAATCAATTGTGTGTCTTAATGCTTTCCAGTTTGAACATTCAAGCCGATTTTACACTATTCAACTCAACAAAGGCAAAACAACTCAAATAAATGTTTTCGAAGCAGTTTGTGTGACACAGCGAAGCGAAAGCCGCTGCCTAACGCTCGCGACGCCGATGAGAGTTCGCTTCCTTCTTGCGCTTCAACGGACAATTTCATAAACCAAAATACATGATATATTGGGGTGTCTGCTATATCTCAAGTGAACAAACAGTTGATAAAGAAATCGGGTATCAATATATTGAATTATGAATTATTGAAGGGGTCTAGTGATGCCGCTGTGATGTCCTGTTAGATTTTTCTCTATCGAGACAGCTGCTAACGTATCAAAACTTCCGAGTATGATGTTGTTTAATTGTCTCTGACAACACGCAATCCTCGAGGCGCAGATCATTTTTGCTCGCGATCTTCACGAAGGTTTGTTGGTTGTGTACAATGGTTGCCTGCTTGAACATTCAAGCCGATTTTACACTATTCAACTCAACAAAGGCAAAACAACTCAAATAAATGTTTTCGAGCAGTTTGTGTGACACAGCGAAGCGAGCCGCGTCAGCGACTAACGCCAGACGCCGATGAGAGTTCGCCACAGCTTCATGCGTTTGAACGGACAATTTCATACACCAAAATACATGATATATTGGGGTGTCTGTTATGTATCAAGTGAACAAACAGTTGATAAAGAAATTGGGTATCAATATATTTAATTATGAATTATTGTGAACAACACGGATGCCGCTGTGGTGTCCTGTTAAGATTTTTCTCTCAAACAGCTGCTAACAGCTTAAACAAAATACTGCGTTATTTTTGCACATACAGATACATTTAATACATCGTCACAAACTATGAAAGTTGTACTTTTATTTGTTGTAAAATAAAGAAAATAAACCGTGGTGCTCTTTGTCTAAGCTGAATATCTTTCTGAAACACGCCACAAAAACTTACACAAACATGAAACATATGTCTAAAGAAAGTAGGGATGGGCTGATCAATCCTAACGTATCAAAACTTCCGAGAATGATGTTGTTTAATTGTCTCTGACAACACGCAAAACCGCGAGGCGAGATCATTTTTGCTCGCGATCATCATGAAGGTTTGTCGGTTGTATACAATGTTTGCCTGTTTGAACATTCAAGCCGATTTTACACTATTCAACTCAACAAATGTCAAAACAACTCAAATACATGTTTGCGAGCTGTTTGTGTGACACAGCTGAGCCGCGTCGCTGCCTAACTCACGCGACTCGATGTCTTTCGCTGCTGCTTGACGCCTGAACGGACAATTTCATACAACAGAGTGTCAAAATACATGATATATTGAGGAGTCTGTTATGTCTCAAGTGAACAAACAGTTGAGAAAGAAATCTGAATAATTATATTTTATTCTGGCATTATTCCAGATGACGCCCTGCTATATTTTTCTCTCAAACAGCTGAAACAACTTAAACAAAATACTGCGGCCATTTTTGCCCATACAGAAACATGCAAGACATCATTACTAACTATGAAATGTGTACTTTTATTTGTGTACACTTACAATAACAACAAAACCTTGTGCTTTTGTAAAATAAATAAACAGGGTGCTCAGTCTCTGTCTTCACGATTATTTTTCTGAAACACGCCACAAAATTCAAGTGAACAAAATCAACCATTCACGTTAGTCTGTATTTTATCATCTCACAATGAATACAAATGCAACAAGCATGGCACAAAACGAAAATAATGATACTTCTCAGTTCTCAAAAGATTAAACTGAACTGTGCCTTAAGTATCGTGATCATGCGATAAAAGCCTCTTAAAGAGACAGTAACAATTTAGCCTTCGCCCTGAACATAGACATTCCCAAGTAATTGAGAAGTACAAATGGTATTATTTTAAGTTTTTTTATTTCTCTCTTACCTTGTAAAATGCCACGTTTTTGAATGGCATGTAAACACAATCACTCCATTTTTTTCACTGGATCTGTTGCTATTTTAATGATTTAAAAATCAAAGCACTGACCATTTAAAGTGTGAGCTTGTAGGCTACATTTTGAAATAGTTATAAACAGTCACAGCTATACAGTGTTATTATGTGCCTAGATAGTCTTTCAAATAAAATTGCTTGTGATATGCTTATGTAAATCACACAAAAAAAACAGAAAAAAATCTTAAGAGAGAAGTGAAAGTGAAAGTAGAGATTTTCAAAGTGATTTTTCATTCAAAGTGATACAATTTCCACGCCATTTGTCTAAATCTTCTGAAACTTGGTGTACATGCCTCATTCCTCATGGGGAACAAAAAGCCTTAAGGACCCATAACTTTCACCATGATGGATTTTCCCAGACGCTGAAAATTTGCTAAAACCTAAAAATACTCTTCTTCTCCTGAACCGTGAGCTCCAATTGACTTGAAATTTGGTACACATTTGTAGAATGGACATCCTTGAAAACATTACTTAGGAAAAATGAATGTGATACAAAATGTCTGAAAGGGGCGTGTTTATGTAAATGTCCAAATTTTAACAATATATACCTGTCAATAAATCAAATGTAATTTTGACTGATGGTTTTTCAAACCTAACATGCTTCAAGATGACATCACTCTGAAGTACTGCATGAAAGAATGGTTTACATTCGCCTCTAGGGGCTTACAGGCCATGTCGAAATTCCCATTTTCTGGTCTAAAATGTTCTAATTTGGTACAATGGTACTACAGGCCAACAGGAACCCACAAACCAAGAATGGCCGACATTCGCCACTAGGGGGCTTAAAGGCCACGCCTAAAATTCCCGCTTTCTGGTCAAATTTTTTTTAATTTGGTACATTGATACTACAGGCAGACAGGAACCCACAAACCAAGAATGGACAACATTCACCCCTAGGGGCGCTTACAGGCCATGCCAAAATTCCCATTTTCTGGTCAAAAATGTTCTAATTTGGTACACTGATACTACATGCCAACAGGAACCCACAAACCACTTAATGGCCAACATTCGCCATTAGGGGGCTTACAGGTAATTCCAAAAATCCCATTTTCTGGTCAAACATTTTCTAATTTGGTGTATTGATTCTACAGGCCTACAGGAACCCACAAACCAAGAAAGGCCCACATTCGCCCCTAGGGGGCTTACAGGCCACTCCAAAATTCCCATTTTCTGGTCAAATATTTTCTAATTTTGTACATTTATACTACAGGCCAACAGGAACCCACAAACCAAGAATGACCAACATTTGCCCATAGGTGGCGCTTACAGGCCACGCCTCCAAATTTTTTTTTTCAAAATGATATAATATCCACCCCATTTGTCCAATTCTTCTGAAACTTGGTGTACATGCCGCATTTCTCATTGGGAACAAAAAGCCTCAAGGATCCATAAGGTCCGGTATGGATTTTCCTGTACATTGAAAATGTTTTGTTTAGGAATCAGACGAAGACATGTTTTTTTGAATTCCTTAATTGGGAGGGTTTATCCCCAACCATCTACTGATCAATTTTAAATGATTTGCCATTTTGAGGAGGAATCTGCATTGCTGCTTGCAGCTATATTTATTATTATTATTATTATTATTATTCTCCTTGAGCCCCAATAGCTCAAAAAGTCACTGGTCAAAATTTTCTAAATTGGCACATTGATACTCCATGCCAACGGGTACCCCCAAACCAAGAATGGCCCACATTCGCCCATAGGTGGCGCTACAGGCCACGCCCAAAAAACAAAATTCAAAGTGATACAATTTCACGCCATTTGTCCAAATCTTCTGAAATTTGGTGTACATGCCTCATTCCTCATGGGGAACAAAAAGCCTCAAGAACCCATAACTTCCGCCTATGATGGATTTTCCCAGACGCTGAAAATTTGCTAAAACCTACAAAACTCTTTCTTCTCCTGAACCGTAGCTCCAATTGACTTGAAATTTGGTACACATGTGTAGAATGGACATCCTTGAAAACGCTACTTAGGAAAAATGAATACGATACAAAATGGCTGAAAGGGGCGTGTTTATGTAAATGTCCAAATTTTAACAATATATACGTGTCAATAAATCAAATGTAATTTTGACTGATGGTTTTTCAAACCTAACATGCTTAAAGATGACATCACTCTGAAGTACTGTGCAAAGAATGGCCATGCCAAAATTCCCATTTTCTGGTCAAAAATGTTCTAATTTGGTAAATTAATAGTACAGGCCAACAGGAATCCACAAACCAAGAATGACCCACATACGCCACTAGGGGCACTACAGGACAAGCTAAAATTCCCATTTTCTGGTCAAAAATGTTCTAATTCGTACAAGAATAGTACAGGCCAACAGGAATCCACAAACCAAGAATGACCCACATTCGCCACTAGGGGCACTACAGGACAAGCCAAAATTCCCATTTTCTGGTCAAAAATTTTCTAATTTGGTACTTTGATACTACAGGCCAACAGGAACCCACATACCAAGTGTGGCTCCACATTCTGCTCTTAGGGGGCTTACAGGCTACTCCAAAATTTCGCTTTCTGGTCAAAAACGCTCTAATTTGGTACATTGATACTGCAGGTCAACAGGAACCCTCAAACCAAGAATGGCTAACATTCGCCTCTAGGGGCACTACAGGCCATGCCGAAATTCCCATTTTCTGGTCAAAAATGTTCTAATTTGGTACATTAATAGTACAGGCCAAAAGGAATCCACAAACCAAGAATGACCGACATTCACCACTAGGTGGGCTTAGAGGCCAGCCTAAATTCCCATTTTCTGGTCAAAAAGTTATAATTTGGTACATTGATACTACAGGCCAACAGGAACCCACAAACCAAGTATGGCCCACATTCGCCATTAGGGGGCTTACAGGCCACTCCCAAAATTTCGCTTTTCTGGTCAAAAATTTTCTAATATGGTACATTGATACTACTGGCCAACAGGAACCCACAAACAAAGAATGGCTAACATTCGCCCTTAGGGGGCACTAGAGGCCACTCAAAATTCCCATTTTATGGTCAAAAATGTTCTAATTTGGTACATTGATACTACAGGTCAACAGGAACCCTCAAACCAAGAATGGCCAACATTCACCCCTAGGGGCGCTTACAGGTAATTCCTAAAAGTCCCATTTTCTGGTCAAATATTTTCTAATTATGTACATTGATACTACAGGCCAACAGGAACCCACAAACCAAGAATGACCCACATTTGCCCATAGGAGGCGCTACAGGCCACGCTTCCAAAAAAATATTTTCAAAGTGATACCATTTCCACGCCATTTAACCAATTCTTTTGAATCTTGGTGTACATGCCTCATTTCTCATTGGGAACAAAAAGCCTCAAGGATCCATAAGGTATGATGGATTTTCCTGTAGACTGAAAATGTTTCGCTTAGGATTCAGACAGAAATACATGTTTTTTGAATTCATCCATTGAGAGGGTTTAACCCCAACCCTCTACTGATCAATTTGAAATGATTTGCCATTTTGAGGAGGAATCTGCGATTGCTGCTTGCAGCTATATTTATTATTATTATTATTATTATTCTTCTCCTTGAGCCCCAATAGCTCAAAAAGTCACTGGTCAAAAATTTTCTAAATTGGCACATTGATACTCCATGCCAACGGGTACCCCCAAACCAAGAATGGCCCACATTCGCCCATAGGTGGCGCTTACAGGCCACGCCCAAAAAACAAAATTCAAAGTGATACAATTTCCACGCCATTTGTCCAAATCTTCTGAAATTTGGTGTACATGCCTCATTCCTCATGGGGAACAAAAAGCCTCAAGAACCCATAACTTCCGCCATGATGGATTTTCCCAGACGCTGAAAATTTGCTAAAACCTACAAAACTCTTTCTTCTCCTGAACCGTGAGCTCCAATTGACTTGAAATTTGGTACACATGTGTAGAATGGACATCCTTGAAAACGCTACTTAGGAAAAATGAATACTGATACAAAATGGCTGAAAGGGGCGTGTTTATGTAAATGTCCAAATTTTAACAATATATACGCGTCAATAAATCAAATGTAATTTTGACTGATGGTTTTTCAAACCTAACATGCTTCAAGATGACATCACTCTGAAGTACTGTGCAAAGAATGGCCATGCTAAAATTCCCATTTTCTGGTCAAAATGTTCTAATTTGGTAAATTAATAGTACAGGCCAACAGGAATCCACAAACCAAGAATGACCGACATACGCCACTAGGGGCACTACAGGACAAGCCAAAATTCCCATTTTCTGGTCAAAAATGTTCTAATTCGGTACAAGAATAGTACAGGCCAACAGGAATCCACAAACCAAGAATGACCGACATTCGCCACTAGGGGCACTACAGGACAAGCCAAAATTCCCATTTTCTGGTCAAAAATTTCTAATTTGGTACTTTGATACTACAGGCCAACAGGAACCCACATACCAAGTGTGGCCCACATTCGCTCTTAGGGGCGCTTACAGGCTACTCCAAAATTTCGCTTTCTGGTCAAAAACGCTCTAATTTGGTACATTGATACTGCAGGTCAACAGGAACCCTCAAACCAAGAATGGCTAACATTCAGCCTCTAGGGGGCACTACAGGCCATGCCGAAATTCCCATTTTCTGGTCTAAAATGTTCTAATTTGGTACATTAATAGTACAGGCCAAAAGGAATCCACAAACCAAGAATGACCGACATTCACCACTAGGTGGCTTAGAGGCCGCCTAAATTCCCATTTTCTGGTCAAAAAGTTATAATTTGGTACATTGATACTACAGGCCAACAGGAACCCACAAACCAAGAATGGCCAACATTCACCATTAGGGGCTTACAGGCCATGCCAAAATTCCCATTTTCTGGTCTAAAATGTTCTAATTTGGTACATTGATACTACAGGCCAACAGGAACCCACAAACCAAGAATGGCCAACATTCGCCATTAGGGGGCACTACAGGCAATTCCTAAAATTCCCATTTTCTGGTCAAACATTTTCTAATTTGGTACATTGATTCTACAGGCCAACAGGAACCCACAAACCAAGAATGGCCAACATTCACCCCTAGGGGGCTTACAGGCCACTCCAAAATTCCCATTTTCTGGTCAAATATTTTCTAATTTTGTACATTGATACTACAGGCCAACAGGAACCCACAAACCAAGAATGGCCCACATTTGACCATAGGTGGCGCTACAGGCCACGCCTCAAAAAAATATTTTCAAAGTGATACCATTTCCACGCCATTTGTCCAATTCTTCTGAAACTTGGTGTACATGCCTCATTTCTCATTGGGAACAAAAAGCCTCAAGGATCCATAAGGTCCGTGATGGATTTTCCTGTACATTGAAAATGTTTCGCTTAGGATTCAGACAGAAGACATGTTTTTTGAATTCATCAATTGGGAGGGTTTATCCCCAACCATCTACTGATCAATTTTAAATGATTTGCCATTTTGAGGAGGAATCACTGCAGATTAAGTCTAAGCTTTGCAGCTATATTTATTATTATTATTATTATTATTATTATTCTCCTTGAGCCCAAATAGCTCAAAAAGTCACTGGTCAAAAGTTTTCTAAATTGGCACATTGATAGTCCATGCCAACGGGTACCCCCAAACCAAGAATGGTCAACATTCGCCCATAGGTGGCGCTTACAGGCCACGCCCAAAAAAAATATTTTCAAAGTGATACCATTTCCACGCCTATTTGTCCAAATCTTCTGAAACTTGGTGTACATGCCTCATTTCTCATGGGGAACAAAAAGCCTCAAGAACCCATAACTTCCGCCATGATGGATTTTCTCCAGACGCTGAAAATTTGCTAAAACCTACAAAACTCTTTCTTCTCCTGAACCGTGAGCTCCAATTGACTTGAAATTTGGTACACATGTGTAGAATTGAAGTCTTTGAAAACGCTATTTAGGAAAAATGAATACGTATACAAAATGGCTGAAAGGGGCGTGTTTATGTAAATGTCCAAATTTTAACAATATATACGCGTCAATAAATCAAATGTAATTTTGACTGATGGTTTTTCAAACCTAACATGCTTCAAGATGACATCACTCTGAAGTACTCAGCAAAGAATGGCTAACATTCGCCTCTAGGGGGCTTACAGGCCATGCCGAAATTCCCATTTTCTGGTCTAAAATGTTCTAATTTGGTACAATGGTACTACAGGCCAACAGGAACCCACAAACCAAGAATGGCCGATATTCGCCAATTAGGGGGCTTAAAGGCCACGCCTAAAATTCCCGCTTTCTGGTCAAAATGTTCTAATTTGGTACATTGATACTACAGGCCAACAGGAACCCACAAACCAAGAATGGCCAACATTCACCCCTAGGGGCTTACAGGCCATGCCGAAATTCCCATTTTCTGGTCTAAAATGTTCTAATTTGGTACAATGGTACTACAGGCCAACAGGAACCCACAAACCAAGAATGGCCAACATTCGCCATTAGGGGGCTTACAGGTAATTCCCAAAAGTCCCATTTTCTGGTCAAACATTTTCTAATTTGGTACATTGATTCTACAGGCCAAAAGGAACCCACAAACCAAGAATGGCTCACATTCGCCCTTAGGGGGCTTACAGGCCACTCCAAAATTCCCATTTTCTGGTCAAATATTTTCTAATTTTGTACATTGATACTACAGGCCAACAGGAACCCACAAACCAAGAATGGCCCACATTCGACCATAGGTGGTGCTACAGGCCACGCTCCAAAAAAATATTTTCAAAGTGATACCATTTCCACGCCATTTGTCCAATTCTTCTGAAACTTGGTGTACATGCCTCATTTCTCATTGGGAACAAAAAGCCTCAAGGATCCATAAGGTCCTGTATGGATTTTCCTGTACATTGAAAATGTTTCGCTTAGGATTCAGACAAAGACATGTTTTTTTGAATTCCTTAATTGGGAGGGTTTATCCCCAACCATCTACTGATCAATTTTAAATGATTTGCCATTTTGAGGAGGAATCCGCATTGCTGCTTGCAGCTATATTTATTATTATTATTATTATTATTATTCTCCTTGAGCCCCAATAGCTCAAAAAGTCACTGGTCAAAAATTTTCTAAATTGGCACATTGATACTCCATGCCAACGGGTACCCCCAAACCAAGAATGGCCCACATTCGCCCATAGGTGGCGCTTACAGGCCACGCCCAAAAAACAAAATTCAAAGTGATACAATTTCCACGCCTATTTGTCCAAATCTTCTGAAATTTGGTGTACATGCCTCATTCCTCATGGGGAACAAAAAGCCTCAAGAACCCATAACTTCCGCCATGATGGATTTTCCCAGACGCTGAAAATTTGCTAAAACCTACAAAACTCTTTCTTCTCCTGAACCGTAGCTCCAATTGACTTGAAATTTGGTACACATGTGTAGAATGGACATCCTTGAAAACGCTACTTAGGAAAAAATGAATACTGATACAAAATGGCTGAAAGGGGCGTGTTTATGTAAATGTCCAAATTTTAACAATATATACGTGTCAATAAATCAAATGTAATTTTGACTGATGGTTTTTCAAACCTAACATGCTTAAAGATGACATCACTCTGAAGTACTGTGCAAAGAATGGCCATGCCAAAATTCCCATTTTCTGGTCAAAAATGTTCTAATTTGGTAAATTAATAGTACAGGCCAACAGGAATCCACAAACCAAGAATGACCGACATACTGCCACTAGGGGCACTACAGGACAAGCCAAAATTCCCATTTTCTGGTCAAAATGTTCTAATTCGTACAAGAATAGTACAGGCCAACAGGAATCCACAAACCAAGAATGACCGACATTCGCCACTAGGGGCACTACAGGACAAGCCAAAATTCCCATTTTCTGGTCAAAAATTTTCTAATTTGGTACTTTGATACTACAGGCCAACAGGAACCCACATACCAAGTGTGGCCCACATTCGCCTCTTAGGGGGCTTACAGGCTACTCCAAAATTTCGCTTTCTGGTCAAAAACGCTCTAATTTGGTACATTGATACTGCAGGTCAACAGGAACCCTCAAACCAAGAATGGCTAACATTCGCTCCTTAGGGGCACTACAGGCCATGCCTAAATTCCCATTTTCTGGTCAAAAATGTTCTAATTTGGTACATTAATAGTACAGGCCAAAAGGAATCCACAAACCAAGAATGACCGACATTCACCACTAGGTGGCGCTTAGAGGCCAGCCTAAATTCCCATTTTCTGGTCAAAAAGTTATAATTTGGTACATTGATACTACAGGCCAACAGGAACCCACAAACCAAGTATGGCCCACATTCGCCATTAGGGGGCTTACAGGCCACTCCCAAAATTTCGCTTTTCTGGTCAAAAATTTTCTAATATGGTACATTGATACTACTGGCCAACAGGAACCCACAAACAAAGAATGGCTAACATTCGCCTTAGGGGCACTAGAGGCCACTCGAAATTCCCATTTTATGGTCAAAAATGTTCTAATTTGGTACATTGATACTACAGGTCAACAGGAACCCTCAAACCAAGAATGGCTAACATTCACCCCTAGGGGCGCTTACAGGTAATTCCTAAAAGTCCCATTTTCTGGTCAAATATTTTCTAATTATGTACATTGATACTACAGGCCAACAGGAACCCACAAACCAAGAATGACCCACATTTGCCCATAGGAGGCGCTTACAGGCCACGTTCCAAAAAATATTTTCAAAGTGATACCATTTCCACGCCTATTTAACCAATTCTTTTGAATCTTGGTGTACATGCCTCATTTCTCATTGGGAACAAAAAGCTTCAAGGATCCATAAGGTATGATGGATTTTCCTGTAGACTGAAAATGTTTCGCTTAGGATTCAGACAGAAATACATGTTTTTTGGATTCATCCATTGAGAGGGTTTAACCCCAACCCTCTACTGATCAATTTGAAATGATTTGCCATTTTGAGGAGGAATCGCGATTGCTGCTTGCAGCTATATTTATTATTATTATTATTATTATTCTTCTCCTTGAGCCCAAATAGCTCAAAAAGTCACTGGTCAAAAGTTTTCTAAATTGGCACATTGATAGTCCATGCCAACGGGTACCCCCAAACCAAGAATGGTCAACATTCGCCCATAGGTGGCGCTACAGGCCACGCCCAAAAAAAAAATTTTCAAAGTGATACCATTTCCACGCCATTTGTCCAAATCTCCTGAAACTTGGTGTACATGCCTCATTTCTCATGGGGAACAAAAAGCCTCAAGAACCCATAACTTCCGCCATGATGGATTTTTCCCAGACGCTGAAAATTTGCTAAAACCTACAAAACTCTTTCTTCTCCTGAACCGTGAGCTCCAATTGACTTGAAATTTGGTACACATGTGTAGAATTGAAGTCTTTGAAAACGCTACTTAGGAAAAAATGAATACGATACAAAATGGCTGAAAGGGGCGTGTTTATGTAAATGTCCAAATTTTAACAATATATACGCAGT
Organism: Xyrauchen texanus; assembly: GCF_025860055.1. Classification (NCBI taxonomy): domain Eukaryota; kingdom Metazoa; phylum Chordata; class Actinopteri; order Cypriniformes; family Catostomidae; genus Xyrauchen; species Xyrauchen texanus. The sequence continues at coordinate 4,871,966 of NC_068312.1, forward strand.
CAATAAATCAAATGTAATTTTGACTGATGGTTTTTCAAACCTAACATGCTTCAAGATGACATCACTCTGAAGTATCATGCAAAGAATGGCTAACATTCGCCTCTAGGGGGCTTACAGGCCATGCCGAAATTCCCATTTTCTGGTCTAAAATGTTCTAATTTGGTACAATGGTACTACAGGCCAACAGGAACCCACAAACCAAGAATGGCCGACATTCGCCACTAGGGGGCTTAAAGGCCACGCCTAAAATTCCCGCTTTCTGGTCAAAAATGTTCTAATTTGGTACATTGATACTACAGGCCAACAGGAACCCACAAACCAAGAATGGCCAACATTCACCCCTAGGGGGCTTACAGGCCATGCCGAAATTCCCATTTTCTGGTCTAAAATGTTCTAATTTGGTACAATGGTACTACAGGCCAACAGGAACCCACAAACCAAGAATGGCCAACATTCGCCATTAGGGGGCTTACAGGTAATTCCCAAAAGTCCCATTTTCTGGTCAAACATTTTCTAATTTGGTACATTGATTCTACAGGCCAAAAGGAACCCACAAACCAAGAATGGCTCACATTCGCCTCTAGGGGCGCTTACAGGCCACTCCAAAATTCCCATTTTCTGGTCAAATATTTTCTAATTTTGTACATTGATACTACAGGCCAACAGGAACCCACAAACCAAGAATGGCCCACATTCTGACCATAGGTGGTGCTACAGGCCACGCTCCAAAAAAATATTTTCAAAGTGATACCATTTCCACGCCATTTGTCCAATTCTTCTGAAACTTGGTGTACATGCCTCATTTCTCATTGGGAACAAAAAGCCTCAAGGATCCATAAGGTCCGTATGGATTTTCCTGTACATTGAAAATGTTTCGCTTAGGATTCAGACAAAGACATGTTTTTTTGAATTCCTTAATTGGGAGGGTTTATCCCCAACCATCTACTGATCAATTTTAAATGATTTGCCATTTTGAGGAGGAATCTGCGATTGCTGCTTGCAGCTATATTTATTATTATTATTATTATTATTATTATTCTCCTTGAGCCCCAATAGCTCAAAAAGTCACTGGTCAAAAGTTTTCTAAATTGGCACATTGATACTCCATGCCAACGGGTACCCTCAAACCAAGAATGGTCCACATTCTGCCCATAGGTGGCGCTTACAGGCCACGCCCAAAAAACAAATATTCAAAGTGATACAATTTCCACGCCATTTGTCCAAATCTTCTGAAATTTGGTGTACATGCCTCATTCCTCATGGGGAACAAAAAGCCTCAAGAACCCATAACTTCCGCCATGATGGATTTTTCCCAGACGCTGAAAATTTGCTAAAACCTACAAAACTCTTCTTCTCCTGAACCGTAGCTCCAATTGACTTGAAATTTGGTACACATGTGTAGAATGGACAGTCCTTGAAAACGCTACTTAGGAAAAATGAATACTATACAAAATGGCTGAAAGGGGCGTGTTTATGTAAATGTCCAAATTTTAACAATATATACGCGTCAATAAATCAAATGTAATTTTGACTGATGGTTTTTCAAACCTAACATGCTTCAAGATGACATCACTCTGAAGTACTATGCAAAGAATGGCTAACATTCGCCTAGGGGCTTACAGGCCATGCCAAATTCCCATTTTCTGGTCTAAAATGTTCTAATTTGGTACAATGGTACTACAGGCCAACAGGAACCCACAAACCAAGAATGGCCGACATATCGCCAATTAGGGGCACTTAAAGGCCACGCCAAAATTCCCGCTTTCTGGTCAAAAATGTTCTAATTTGGTACATTGATACTACAGGCCAACAGGAACCCACAAACCAAGAATGGCCAACATTCACCACTTAGGGGCGCTACAGGCCATGCCAAAATTCCCATTTTCTGGTCTAAAATGTTCTAATTTGGTACATTGATACTACAGGCCAACAGGAACCCACAAACCAAGAATGGCCAACATTCGCCATTAGGGGGCTTACAGGTAATTCCTAGCAATACGTAACTGAACGAAGCA